>NC_139463.1:60757500-60937500 GCF_057233095.1 Heloderma suspectum
GCTGTGCATTCATCAAAAATTTTTAAAATGTCCACCAGGTCTTGCATCCAGAGCCACTGATGTGGTGTGACAAAAAATTTGGAGTGGTGTTGTTTCTCAGTGATGTAGTCATTTATAGCTGGTCTCTGCTCACAGAGTCTCTGAAGCATATGCAATGTGCTGTTCCAGCGTGTGGACACATCCAAAATGAATTTGTGTTCTGGAAGGCCACGGCTACGTTGGATGGCGCCGATTGCCTCCATTGCTGAGCAGGACTGCCTGAAGTGGGTGCAAATGGATCGGGCCACCTTAAGTAGCTTGCCAATTTTAGGGGAGGCGTTGCTCAATTCAGAACGCACCACAAGGTTCAAGCAGTGCGCAACGCACGGAACGTGGTTTAGCTGTGCAATGCGGGCTGCTTTTAGGTAGTTGGAGGCCTTGTCTGTTGCTACACAGCCCACTGTAAGATTTAAGGGGGCCAACCAGGACTGAACAACACCACTGATGCTGCTGCTGACGTTTTCCGCTGTGTGTGTCCCTGAGAGCATTGTGAGGGACAATGTCGCTGTTCTACGAGTCAGTTGGCTGCTCGCACTGATGGATACCCATTGCGCGGTGACACACAGATAAGACTTTGTTTGGTTACTTGTCCATGTGTCAGTTGTTAAATGTACACTTCCTCCAACTGCACATTTCAAATCCTGTTGGAGCACCCGTCTGATTGCAGAAGCCAGGGCTGGAATGGCTACGCCACTAATGTAGTGACAAGAGGGGACATCCCACCGAGGGCAGATGCTCTTAATGAAGGCCAAAAAGTCTTCATCTTCCACCAGGGAGAAGGGAAGCATACGTGCTGCAATGGCCACTGTCAGGAGGTGGGTCCACAGTCGTGCCTGGGCGCTGTCAGAGGGTAATTTCTGTGTCAGCGCAAGGCATTTCTCCAGTGAGACCTGCCTCTTAGCGAAGCTGCCTTCTGTGCCCTTCCCACCCAGACCACTTTGCGTGAGGTCTTTGGAAGATGAGGCAAAGGCGGTACTGTTCTTTTTGGATGGTTGTGGCTTCCTGTTGCTATCTTTGGGCACAAGAAGCGGATGATGCACCTCCATGTGTCGCCTCATGGCAGACGTGCCCACTCGTGGACAGCCCCTTCTTTTCCTAGCCGCACACGGCTTCGACAAATATCGCACATCACGACATAGCGGTCGTTCTCTGCATATTTGAAGAAGCGCCACACATAGGAGCTCACCCTGCCACCACCATTTCTTCTTTGGGGAATGGGGGTTTCGGTTCCAGATGAGGTGGCATCTGGAGCTGCATGTTTCCACTCATCTGTGGATGGTGTTGTTGATGGTGTTGTTGATGGTGCTGACCAGTGCTTGGCAGGGAACGTTTGTTCCTGAGGTTTGGGATTGCTCCCACAGAATCCAGAAGGCTGGAAGAGGAGAACAGAGTCAGACCCAGTCTCAGCAGGGACATCAGTGATATAGAAGAGCTCCTCATCATCTTCGCTGTCCGGATCACTGATGACGCTAAGTCCTCCGGCCTTTTTTTCAAAATCACATGAGCTGCCGCCCATGAGGTGATCATCAGCAGGCAGCTGTGGACCAGGTTCACCTGTCCCACTTCCGCTGTCTGATGCAGGGAGGACGGTTGTGGGCGTCTCCGTAAAGATTCAAAATAGATAGAAGCAGAGTTTCATGAGAAATGCGACTTTTACACATGAGTAATAGCCAAGAGAATAAAACTGTGTTGTTGTAGCAATCTATGAAACATAGCTTGGAGGACTTGCAATCAATCCACATGACACAAGGTGCAGTTGTGAGCTACTCCTGCACTACCGAGCACTGAGAAAACACATTAGGTGCAAAAACAATGTACTGTACAGACTTGGAAACTCCACGAGAGTTATCTAAACGTGTCCTCACTGGTGAAAGTCTGAAAAGCATGGGCGAGGAGATATCTGGCTCCCTTGCAAGACCCACTCCTTTCATCAGCTCTATTATACCATTGTGTGGGACTCATCCCCCACAGGGCTGGCCCAATGCGTTTTGCTTCCTGAGGCAAAGGGTAAAATGGCACCCCTCCGTCCTACATAGGGCGGTAGCTGAATCTTACTTGAACAGTGACAATGGGAGAGCCTCTTCCACCACACCAGAGGACAACAAGCTGGCTGAGGAGTTGCAAGGCAGTCTGAGGAGCACCCCCAGTTCTGTGCCACAACACCTCGCTGCTCCCTAACGATAGGGCTGGTCCTGACCTGAGCACATACTTGGCGAATCCCACTGCCTTTTGCCAGGGTGCATTTGTGGTCCCCCGGGAGCAGTGCCTGATTAGTCAGGCCCTCTTTTTGTAGTAGCCATATCGGGGGTCAGACTAAAGAGACTAACTAAGTCTCTGACTCAGATTTCTGCAACATTTTAAAAACCATCCTCAGAAATGTAATTGCTTAATTAACAGTCGTGTATGTTTTGTTGTGTTGAAGAAGAAGATCCCTTCCCCAAATGGTCCCCTCCAAAGGTTTTGGACTTCAACCCCCATCAGGCCCAGCCGGCATGACCAATGGTCAATAATGCTGGGAGTTGTAGCCCAAAACTTCTGGAAGGCTGCAGATTGCAGAAGGCTAATGTAGGGACTATTCAAATATTCAAAGATATTTATTTGTATCCAGATATTCACAAGCACCTGTGATGACAGAGTCTTACCAGATTCATCCTTTGGAATGAGGTAGATATCTTGACTTTCATCCCGCCGCTGCAGAGTCTCCTTGGGAACATTTTCATCCGCTTTGGGTTTGGAGACACTGCCCTTCCGCTCACCATCCAAGAACTTTCTTCCTCTTCCTCTGGAGTTGTGGCCGGTTGTGCCTGTGTCACTTTCTGTAGCGGAAATTGGTGGTGTGCGCTGCTTACGGGTGCGGGGTGGGGTGGGGCTGGGGCCGCTGTCGCTGCTGGTCACATCTAGGGCTTCCTCCACTTCCATTTCATTATTAAAATACCGCTGAAATGCAACCTCAGCGGTGTATGTTCCTACAGGGCGTCCACGCCTCTTTTGAGTTCCGAATTGACCGCGGGTTCCTCTTTTCTCCAGGTTCATGTCTCTGGGCAGAAAGAGACATAAATGCATGTGGCAAAGCTGAAATCATGTGAACAGCCTAATCGCAGATATCGTACAGTGTAGAAGTAGTTACCCTCCAATCCAGCCATTCAGTGCTAACTAAACAGGGGCACATTGTACAGCAGACTAGGCTGAAAAGCCCAGGATGGAGGAAGTGGCCCAACCATGCCCAGGAGGATGGGGGATGGATGGAGGCTTTCCAGCTCCCCCCCCCCCGCGCCCCAGAAAGAAATACATAGGCAGGCACATGGGTGAATCCTAGAAAGACCAGGAGGATGGGGGATGGAATCCTTCCAGCTCCCCGCTTCCCCCGCCGCAGAAAGAAAAACATAGGCAGGCAAATGGGTGAATCCGGGAAAGCCCAGAAGGATGGGAGATGGAATCCTTCCAGCTCCCCCCTCCCCCCACCCCAGAAAGAAATACATAGGCAGGCACATGGGTGAATCCTGGAAGGCCCAGGAGGATGGGGGATGGAATCCTTCCAGCTCCCCCCTCCCCCCGCCCCAGAAAGAAATACATAGGCAGGCACATGGGTGAATCCTGGAAGGCCCAGGAGGATGGGGGATGGAATCCTTCCAGCTCCCCCCTCCCCCCGCCCCAGAAAGAAATACATAGGCAGGCACATGGGTGAATCCAGGAAGGCCCAGGAGGATGGGGGATGGAATCCTTCCAGGCCCCCCCCCCGCCCCAACCCACTCAGAAATACATAGGCAGGCACATGGGTGAATCCTGGAAAGCCCAGGAGGATGGGGGATGGATGGAGGCTTTCCAGCTCCCCCCCCCCCCCGCACCCCAGAAAGAAATACACAGGCAGGCACATGGGTGCATCCTAGAAAGCCCAGGAGGATGGGGGATGGAATCCTTCCAGCTCCCCCCTCCCCCCGCCGCAGAAAGAAAAACATAGGCAGGCACATGGGTGAATCCTGGAAAGCCCAGGAGGATGGGGGATGGAATCCTTCCAGCTCCCCCCCCCCCACCGCCCCAACCCACTCAGAAATACATAGGCAGGCACATGGGTGAATCCTGGAAAGCCCAGGAGGATGGGGGATGGATGGAGGCTTTCCAGCTCCCCGCCCCCCGCACCCCAGAAAGAAATACATAGGCAGGCACATGGGTGAATCCTAGAAAGCCCAGGAGGATGGGGGATGGAAGCCTTCCAGCTCCCCCCTCCCCCTGCCCCAGAAAAAAATAAATAGGCAGGCACATGGGTGAATCCTGGAAAGCCCAGGAGGATGGGGGATGGTATCCTTCCAGCTCCCCCCTCCCCCCGCCCCAGAAAGAAATACATAGGCAGGCAAATGGGTGAATCCTGGAAAGCCCAGGAGGATGGGGGATGGAATCCTTCCAGCTCCCCCCCACCACCACCCCAACCCACTCACAAATACATAGGCAGGCACATAGGTGAATCCTGGAAAGCCCAGGAGGATGGGGGATGGAATCCTTCCTGCTCCGCCTTCCCCCCGCCCCAGAAAGTAATACATAGGCAGGCACATGGGTGAATCCTGGAAATCCCAGGAGAATGGGGGATGGAATCCTTCCAGCTCCCCCCTCCCCCCGCCCCAGAAAGAAATACATAGGCAGGCACATGGGTGAATCCTGGAAAGCCCAGGAGGATGGGGGATGGAATCCTTCCAGCTCCACCCTCCCCCCGCCCCAGAAAGAAATACATAGGCAGGCACATGGGTGAATCCCGGAAAGCCCAGGAGGATGGGGGACGGAATCCTTCCTGCTCCGCCCTCCCCCCGCCCCAGAAAGAAATACATAGGCAGGCACATGGGTGAATCCTGGAAAGCCCAGGAGGATGGAGGATGGATAGAATCCTTCCAGCTCCCCCCCCCCGCCCCAACCCACTCAGAAATACATAGGCAGGCACATGGGTGAATCCTGGAAAGCCCAGGAGGATGGGGGATGGATGGAGGCTTTCCAGCTCCCCCCCCCCGCCCCAACCCACTCAGAAATACATAGGCAGGCACATGGGTGAATCCTAGAAAGCGCAGGAGGATGGGGGATGGAATCCTTCCAGCTCCCCCCTCCCCCCGCCCCAGAAAGAAATACATAGGCAGGCACATGGGTGAATCCTGGAAATCCCAGGAGAATGGGGGATGGAATCCTTCCAGCTCCCCCCTCCCCCCGCCCCAGAAAGAAATACATAGGCAGGCACATGGGTGAATCCTGGAAAGCCCAGGAGGATGGGGGATGGAATCCTTCCAGCTCCCCCCTCCCCCCGCCCCAGAAAGAAATACATACGCAGGCACATGGGTGAATCCTGGAAAGCCCAGGAGTATGGGGGATGGAATCCTTCCAGCTCCCCCCCCCCCGCCCAAACCCACTCAGAAATACATAGGCAGGCACATGGGTGAATCCTGGAAAGCCCAGGAGGATGGGGGATGGAATCCTTCCAGCTCCCCGTTCCCCCCGCCCAAGAAAGAAATACATAGGCAGGCACATGGGTGAATCCTGGAAAGCCCTGGAGGATGGGGGATGGAATCCTTCCAGCTCCCCCCCCCCACCGCCCCAACCCACTCACAAATACATAGGCAGGCACATAGGTGAATCCTGGAAAGCCCAGGAGGATGGGGGATGGAATCCTTCCTGCTCCGCCTTCCCCCCGCCCCAGAAAGTAATACATAGGCAGGCACATGGGTGAATCCTGGAAATCCCAGGAGAATGGGGGATGGAATCCTTCCAGCTCCCCCCTCCCCCCGCCCCAGAAAGAAATACATATGCAGGCACAAGGTGTGAATCCTGGAAAGCCCAGGAGGATGGGGGATGGAATCCTTCCAGCTCCCCCCTCCCCCCGCCCCAGAAAGAAATACATAGGCAGGCACATGGGTGAATCCTGGAAAGCCCAGGAGGATGGGGGATGGAATCCTTCCAGCTCCCCCCCCCGCCCAAACCCACTCAGAAATACATAGGCAGGCACATGGGTGAATCCTGGAAAGCCCAGGAGGATGGGGGATGGAATCCTTCCAGCTCCCCGTTCCCCCCGCCCAAGAAAGAAATACATAGGCAGGTACATGGGTGAATCCTGGAAAGCCCTGGAGGATGGGGGATGGAATCCTTCCAGCTCCCCCCCCCCACCGCCCCAACCCACTCACAAATACATAGGCAGGCACATGGGTGAATCCTGGAAAGCCCAGGAGGATGGGGGATGGATGGAGGCTTTCCAGCTCCCCCCACCCCCGCACCCCAGAAAGAAATACATAGGCAGGCACATAGGTGAATCCTAGAAAGCCCAGGAGGATGGAGGATAGAATCCTTCCAGCTCCCCCCTCCCCCTGCCCCAGAAAAAAATACATAGGCAGGCACATGGGTGAATCCTGGAAAGCCCAGGAGGATGGGGGATGGATGGAGGCTTTCCAGCTCCCCCCCCCCCGCACCCCAGAAAGAAATACATAGTCAGGCACATGGGTGAATCTTGGAAAGCCGAGGTGGATGGGGGATGGAATCCTTCCAGCTCCCCGCTCCCCCCGCCACAGAAAGAAAAACATAGGCAGGCACATGGGTGAATCCTGGAAAGCCCAGGAGGATGGGGGATGGAATCCTTCCAGCTCCCCCCTCCCCCCGCCCCAGAAAGAAATACATAGGCAGGCACATGGGTGAATCCTGGAAAGCCCAGGAGGATGGGGGATGGAATCTTTCCAGCTCCCCCCTCCCCCCACCCCAGAAAGAAAGACATAGGCAGGCACATGGGTGAATCCTGGAAAGCCCAGGAGGATGGGGGATGGAATCCTTCCAGCTCCCCCCCCGCCCCAACCCACTCAGAAATTCATAGGCAGGCACATGGGTGAATCCTGGAAAGCCCAGGAGGATGGGGGTGGATGGAGGCTTTCCAGCTCCCCCCCCCCGCACCCCAGAAAGAAATACATATGCAGGCACATGGGTGAATCCTAGAAAGCCCAGGAGGATGGGGGATGGAATCCTTCTAGCTCCCCGCTCCCCCTGCAACAGAAAGAAAAACATAGGCAGGCACATGGGTGAATCCTGGAAAGCCCAGGAGGATGGGGTATGGAATCCTTCCAGCTCCCCCCCCCGCCCCAACCCACTCACAAATACATAGGCAGGCACATGGGTGAATCCTGGAAAGCCCAGGAGGATGGGGGATGGATGGAGGTTTTCCAGCTCCCCCCCCCCGCACCCCAGAAAGAAATACATAGGCAGGCACATGGGTGAATCCTGGAAAGCCCAGGAGGATGGAGGATGGAATCCTTCCAGCTCCCCCCTCCCCCCGCCCCAGAAAGAAATACATAGGCAGGCACATGGGTGAATCCTGGAAAGCCCAGGAGGATGGGGGATGGAATCCTTCCAGCTCCCCCCTCCCCCCACCGAAGAAACAAATACATAGGCAGGCACATGGGTGAATCCTGGAAAGCCCAGGAGGATGGGGGATGGATGGAGGCCTTTCCAGCTCCCCCCTCCCCCCGCCCCAGAAAGAAATACATAGGCAGGCACATGGGTGAATCCTGGAAAGCCCAGGAGGATGGGGGATGGATGGAGGCCTTTCCAGCTCCCCCCTCCCCCCGCCCCAGAAAGAAATACATAGGCAGGCACATGGGTGAATCCTGGGAAGCCCAGGAGGATGGAGGATGGAATCCTTCCAGCTCCCCCCTCCCCCCGCCCCAGAAAGAAATACATAGGCAGGCACATGGGTGAATCCTGGAAAGCCCAGGAGGATGGGGGATGGAATCCTTCCAGCTCCCCCCTCCCCCCCACCGAAGAAACAAATACATAGGCAGGCACATGGGTGAATCCTGGAAATCCCAAGAGGATGGGGGATGGAATCCTTCCAGCTCCCCCCTCCCCCCACCCCAGAAAGAAATACATAGGCAGGCACATGGGTGAATCCTGGAAAGCCCAGGAGGATGGGGGATGGATGGAGGCCTTTCCAGCTCCCCCCTCCCCCCACCCCAGAAAGAAATACATAGGCAGGCACATGGGTGAATCCTGGAAAGCCCAGGAGGATGGGGGATGGATGGAGGCCTTTCCAGCTCCCCCCTCCCCCCGCCCCAGAAAGAAATACATAGGCAGGCACATGGGTGAATCCTGGGAAGCCCAGGAGGATGGGGGATGGAGTCCCTGCAGGATGCCTTCCCCCCCAGTTCCCCCTGCTCCTCCATCTCACCCCAAAATCACTAAGCATAGGGGCACATTCAGGTAAAGTAAACATACCTTCACTGTAATAAAGAAAAAAGAAAAAAGGTTGAACTGCAGTGCCGTAGAACGCGGGGATGCAGAGAAAGAAACACCCTCCTTGCAGCAGCTGGGACGGAGCAGCAGCGGCGCCTGTTCTAGTCTGTCTCTGGACTCTGGAGTCTAGCTTGGAGCAAGTGAGGCTGCTGCACGACCGCCGTCCTATGTGAACTAAGGGCGGGAATCCAGGGGATAAATGCTCGATGAATTCCCTCCCCTCAATTCTCTTCCTGCGGGGGTGGGGCGGTGGCCTGGAGGGATCTCGCTCAGGTGACCTCACCTGACCTGAACCTGACCTCACACATACAATAAAAGTATAAAACAAAAGATGAGGCTATGCAGCTCAGCCTCAGGGCAGGCTACGTGCACTTCGTGACCCCGTCCCTCCCAGCAAAAGAAAGCCGCATCGTAGCAGGAAAGGAAACTGCATGTTTATTAAATAGTTTCGTGAAATCCCTTTCGCCATATTTCATCCTGATTTGCGAAGTTGCCTTCGTAAATACCTTCGTAAAACTTTCGGCAGATAAAAAAAAAAAAGTGCCGCGTGAGCTCACGTTCGGGTAGACCTGGCCGCCTCGTCTCGGGAAAGGGTTCGGTGTACCGAATGTGACCGATTTCGAGCCCATTTCACTTTCGAGAGAATTTCTCTAACATCCCTAGTGACAAGCCTTCTACTGATCTGGATGCACAGTGCCACCCGGAGCATCTTGCCTGTCTCGATGCCTTTCCATGAGGAATGGATCTTATGAGGAATTTTATGACATCTGGGACTGTGTAGCTTTGAAAAAAAGGTGAGTAAGGGGAGAAATGATAGAGGTGTACACAGTGACGCATGGTGTGGGGAATGTGGATAGTGAGCTATTTCTCTCCCTTCTCAAAATACTAGAACCCGGGGTCATCCCTTGAAGCTGATTGGTGGGAGATTCAGGATACATAGAAGATTGGTGGGAGATTCAGGATACATAGCCTTCTTCACACAGCACATAGTTCAGCTACCACAGGATGTAGCGATGGCCGCCAAGTTGGATGGCTTTGAAAGGGGGTTAGAGAACTTCCTGGAGGGAAGGTTGTCAATGGCTACCAGTCTGGAGGGCTATGTGCTACCTCAGGAACCAGAGGCAGTGAGCCTCTGTACACCAGTGGCTGGGAACATGGGTGGGAGGGTGCTGTTGCACTCCTGTCCTGTTTGTGGGTTCCTGGTCGACAGCTGGATGGCCACTTTGTGAACAGAATTCTAGACTAGATGGACCCTTGGTCTGATCCAGCATGGCTCTTCTCATGTTCTTATGTTCTTATCTCTCTTCTTTGTCCTCCAAAATGTGAACAACACTTTAATCCCTTTTCTTGAATAGACTGACTGTTTTCAAACACCTTGGGCTTTTGAGATGGAAGTTACAGTCTTTTAAAACTGGGAATTCAATTGGGTCCAAGGAATTACCAGGCATGAGGTCATTTCATTATTTGCTGGTGAGACCACTGACAATAGAAATGGAGGCTCTCATATTATCGGACACATAAACCATCAGTCTCTTCTCTGGGGTTGGCTTTTTATTGAATGGAGATCCCCCATAAAAAACACCCCCTCAGTGCTTCCAGAGCTTTCCTATATACCATCTCACGGGAAGCCAGATGCTCTCTCGCTGTCCCAGAGCATCCTCTCTGCAAGAAACTCAGCATGTGCTCTAAGACTCGAGGCTGTTCTCAAATAGAGAAGATTACTACATAAGGTAGACTTCTTATTTTATTGGGAATTCAGACTATGTGTGTGAGTGCTGCCTTCCCTGTTGTTTCTCTCTCCCTTATTTCTCTTTCCCCCCCTTAATAACTCCTTTTTTATATTTGGACATTTGGCTGTGTTGTGTTAAAAGGGATTTCTCACTGAGCTCTTCCCCATATGGTTACAAAGCTACCATTTGTCTTTTAAAAGTTTTAAATGGGTTTTGGAACGTTCACTTTTTCTGTGCTTTGGAAAGGAATCATAGAATCATAGAATAGTCGGGTGGGAAGGGGCCTACAAGGCCATCAAGTCCAACCCCCGGCTCAATGCAAGAATCCAAGTTAGAGCATCCCTGACAGATGGCTGTCCAGGCTCATCTTGAAGGCCTCCAGTGTGGGAGAGCCCACCGCCTCCCTAGGGGATTGGTTCCATTGTCGTATTGCTCTAATAGTCAGGAAGTTTTTCCTGATGTTCAGCCGGATTCTGGCTTCCTGTAACTTGAGCCCATTATTCCGTGTCCTGCACTCTGGGATGATCAAGAAGAGATCCTGGCTTTCTTCTCTGTGACAGCCTTTTAAGTACCTGAAGAGCGCTATCATATCTCCCCTCAGTCTTCACTTCTCAAGGCTAAACATGCCCAATTCTTTCAATCTCTCTTCATAATAGGGATGTCAGAGAATTTCACCACGAATCTCGGGGAGGCGGAATGCCAGCGCATTCGGCCCCCTGAAATCGGTGGTGAAATGGTCTGCCACCCCCCCCCCCAGGATGGGACTTACCTTGGGCGAATCTCCCTGCACTCTGAGCATGTGCAGAGTGTGCTTTTTATTCAAACAAAGAGAAGGTTGCTGATCTTTCCCTTCATCCTGCATTTGTACAAGTCAAGACTGACTGCTTCAGAAAACTTTCCATTATACTATCTCTTTTTCTTCAAGAGTTTCATATAACAGGAGTATGATGTAGTGGTTAGAGTCCAGCCCAAAGTCACCCAGTGAGATAACAAACAGGTTTGCTAATGAGCTGGATGTGGAAATACAAAGCTGAGCTGTGGGCAAGTGGGGTGCTGACATGTGCAGGAGTGTGTCGCATTGAACTCAGTAAGACTTACTTCTGAGTAGACATGCACAGAGTTGGTTCTCCTCTCCATTTTAGCCTCACAACGTCACCAACAAGGCTGGATGTGGAAATAGAAAGCCTAGCAGGGGGAATAGTACCTCGTGCTGGGCTCCAGGCCGGCATGGTCATTTTAAAAGGTTCTTTCTTTCTTTCTTTCTTTCTTTCTTTCTTTCTTTCTTTCTTTCTTAACAGTGTTGCTTTAAACCAAGAGTGCATCACTCAGGTACACCTGGGGCAGCCTTGTTTTGGGAAGCCCCAAGAAGGAGGAAGTGTTTTGGCTGAAAGTAAACGGAGACAGAGGATTTCAATTGAACAAGAACACCCACAAACAAGGCGGTGAGCACAATTCATTTTTTTTTAACTTACATATTTATTATCAGAATATACTACCTTGCATTTTTATTTACGAAAATTTCGCGACTCTGTGCGGATGACGAAAAAAAAGCCACATGACTGCTGGCTTGCAGGGCCTTGTGGTGCCATTCTGCAGAGGATTTCATGGCACAGACTGAAGGGAATTCGACCCCATTTCAGTCCATGGCAGAATTCTCTGACATCCCTATGCCCCCCACTGAACCCTCTCCAGTTTGTCTGCATCCTTCTTAAAATATGGTGCCTGGAATTGGACACAGTACTCCAGATGAGGCCTAACCAGTCCTGAGTACAGGGGAACTAGTGCTTCTTGGGATTTGGAAGCTATGCTCCTAATAATGCGGCCCAAAATAGCATATGCTTTTCTTGCAGCCACATCACACTGTTGGCTCATATTCAGCTTGTGATCGACAACAATTCCAAGATCCTTCTCGCTTGTAGTGTTGTTCTGCCAAGTATCCCCCATCTTGTAAATGTGCATTTAGTTTCTTTTCCTAGGTGCAGAACTTGGCATTTATCCTTATTAAATTTCATTCTGCTGTTTTCTGCCCAGCACTCCAGTCTATCAAGATCACTCTGAACGTTGTTTCTGTCTTCCATGGTATTAGCTATCCCGCCCAATTTTGTGTCATCTGCAAATTTGGTCAGCATTCCCTGCACCTCCTCCTCCAAGTCATTAATAAAAATGTGGAAGAGCACTGGGCCCAGGACTGAGTCCTGCGGTACCCCACTCGTTACCTCTCCCCAGTTGGAGAAGATTCCATTGAGAAGCACTCTTTGAGTCCGATTCTGTAGCCAACTGTGGATCCACCAGATCGGAATCAGGTAAGGGATTCGTACATCCCTAGTAGCAACTGGAGCATGACACTCCAATGTCAAGGAAAGTGCTGTTTAATCTATATTGATTTCTGTCACCTATTTCCCAGCCTCTGCACCAACACATCTCCTCTGAAGAAAGTGCATCATCTGAAGCAAATGACAGAGAGTTATTTATTCGTTCATTCTTTATTTGCCCATTCAGAAGGCACTGCAGATGACAGGCTGTGTTGATGTTCTTACTAGGGATGTCAGAGAATTTCTCTGCCCCCCCTGCCCCCCCAGGACAGGACTTACCTTGGGCGAATCTCCAAGGCAGCAGTGGCTCCGGTGGCGGTACGGCGGAGGCAGCTGTGGCAGCCGGTCTTCCGACCGGCTGCTGCCACCGCCATTTCCAAGTGTTTTTTTTTTAAAAAGTCATAGGCTACGTAAAGATTTACATAGCCTATCACGGCTAGATTTTTAAAAAATACCGTGATAGGCTACGTAAATTTTTGCGTAGCCTATCACGGCTGAGTTAAAAAAACAAACAAACCCGCACCTATGCAAATGGCGGCGCCCATGGGCATTCCTTATTTATTCCTTATTATTCCTTATAAGACATTCCTTATTTTGGCATGTCTAGTCTATGTAAACATTTACGTAGACTACAGCGAAAATAAGGGGAACGCAATTGAGGTTTTTTTTAACTCAGCCATGATTGGCTACGTAAACATTTACATAGCCTATCATGGCTGACTGCAGGGACACAAACGGCGGTGGCTATGGCCGCCGCCATTTGCAAACCCAGCCAGCCAGGATTCACGGTGGGAGGGACGGGGCGCCTCCCCCCCCACCGCGGATCAAATTTTGTAAAAGGTAAGTGACTTTCGTACATCCCTAGTTCTTACACTTAACAGTTTTCAATTTCTAGTTACAGACTTCAGGTTTTTCTTCTTGCAGAATATTGAACATGGGTCTGCTAGCATGGGCTATCCTACACAGGTGAAAAGGAGCATTTTGTACTTTTCCTGGCTCTGGTCTTATGCAATATGTTGTTGAAACATAAAGAGAAATTACTAAAAGGGATGTTGCACACTTATATGTACAGTAAGCCAGGGAATCTCCATCTCCTTCTTTGTGGGCTGCACTGTCCCCATATGAAGAACATCTATGCCATGTTTGAGATACTTTTGGTCATTCCAGATGCAGATCATTGTGACCCATGCCCAGAAGATCAACATCCAAACAGGAACCAAAACCACTGTTTCCCCAAGAAGATCCACTTCCTTTCCTATCAGGAGACACTGGGGTTCATTTTAGCTTCTCTGGCTCTCTTCCTCTCTCTGATTACATCTGTAGTGTTGGCCACCTTCATTCTACACCGTGACACACCCATCGTCAAAGCCAACAACCGAGACCTCACCTATGTCCTCCTCCTTTCTCTCCTGCTCTGTTTTTTCTGCTGCTTTCTGTTCATTGGTCGCCCCAAGAAGGTCACGTGCCTTCTACGTCAAACTGCTTTTGGCATCATCTTCTCAGTTGCCATTTCTTCCATGTGGGCAAAAACTGTCACAGTACTTCTGGCCTTCATGACCACCAAGCCAGGAAACATGGCCAGAAAACTCTTGGGGAGACAGCTAAGAAACTCCATAGTCCTGGCCTGTCCCCTCACCCAAGCTATTATCTGTGGTTTATGGCTGGTGACCTCTCTCCCATTCTCAGTCTGGGACTTCCATTCCCTGGTTGGAGAAATCATCGTCGAATGTAATGAAGGCTCAGTCACTATGTTTTACAGCGTCCTGGGTTACATGGGTTTTCTGGCGGTTGTCAGCTTCATGGTGGCTTTCCTAGCCAGAAAACTGCCTGACACCTTCAACGAAGCCAAGTTTATCACCTTCAGCATGCTGGTGTTTTGCAGTGTTTGGGTCTCCTTTGTGCCCACCTACCTGAGCACCAAGGGGAAGTCTATGGTGGCTGTGGAGATGTTCTCCATCTTGGCCTCTGGGGCTGGTCTCCTGGCTTGCATCTTCCTCCCCCAATGCTAGGTTATAGTGCTGAGGCCTAGTCTCAACTGTAAAGATCATGTAATCAGGAGAAGGACTTAGGGTGTCTATCACTTTGAAACATGCCCAGCTACTGTAGATTCCTGTCAAGTACATGTGCAAGAAGGCCAATAACATTGTTCAATGTGCTGAGTTATTTCTTATTTATGGGATCCTTTCCATACTGGGCTTTTGCTCTTTCCCAGTCAGTTGGAAGTGGACTTAAAATGGTGGCTGTATGGCATTATATTCCTCCTAGACATCTTTCAATCATATAATTCTTTAAAAAATCACACCATCACACTATCAGGAATTGGTGTTACATATCATGCATTATAGGTACAACAGAGAGTTGCTGTATGATTGCAGGATTAGGCTCACTTCGGAGATACTCTAATTTGTACGGATCTCACTTCCCCTGTAAGGAGAACATTCTTCTCTCCTCCATGCCATTCTCAGTTCTCCTCACTAGATTGGTCTTGGGGAGGATATCATTTCATTTTATTGAAACATTGTGGATATAATAAAATAAATTGTGTTCATGTTTCAGTACTTCTGCAAACCTGTTTCCTTCCAGAACGCTCATACTTCTCTCTTGTTTCCCAGGAGCCCCACTGTGGCTTGGTTGTTGTTGGCACTTGCCCCCTGAGCTCACTTTTAGAGGGAGTGATACTAGCAGCAAGAACAAATCATGGTCAATCATGAGGAATGTCAGTGACACCCATATTTGCAGAGCTGGAATGTAAAATGTATGAATATGCTGTTGTGGAAAATTGGAAAGTTAGGGTGAGAGAGGAGAAAACAGTGTAACAGATTCCTTCAAAATCAGGGACCTTTTATTTAAAATTAGAAAAATGACAATGCACCTCTTTGTCATAGGAGGCACGGTTGTGGCTCCTGCTAGATAAGGCGTCAGTAGAAACAAGGTCCAGTAATGTTGAATGGAAATCAGGCAGGTGGGTTGTTCTAAGCTTTATAAAATCGAAAAGATTTCACCAACCTCCCTGAAATTTGCAGGTGCCAGAAAGACATGTTTGTTTCACATCACCTGAAAATGTCAAGGAGATTGGTGAAATATTGAGGGAGAAAGGGCAGGTCACAGAAAAAAGAAGAAAAAACTTGGTCATGCAAAAGTGTTCCTCAAAGCCTGTGTTGGCTCCCTTTAGTGCCCATCACTTGTGAACAAAACTATAGGCTCCTTATTTTAGAGACTGATGTTTTCAGGCAATATTAAAACACCCATATTTTGGACAACCATTTACTGCCTCAGGCTCTAGCTGCCAAATTGGAGCTGAACTTAACCAAGCAGCCTCTGATCAGTGACAGTGGTGGAGGAGGGGAGACCAGCCTGCGTTTGGTTCATTGTGTGAGATAGAGCTGGTTAGAAAACAAGATGGCGCCGTGAGTTGCAGCGTTCTTTTTGGGCAACGCCGTTAGTTTAAATGCTTCAGTTAATTTCAACATTTTATCATCTCACTTGGCACCTCACTCAACAGTCTTTTCACCTCACTAGACCCTCAAATTATGGAGTTTGTAGTGGAAGAGTTACACTTGGGGTTTACTTAGAGCTCCCCCACCACACTTATAGGTTGGATCCAGCACTGCTGCTTGGGTGATCTCTCAACCATTTTGAAAAGAAAAGTGCTCTTGTGTTTCCTCACAACAGCACTGAGAAGAGAAGAGAACCGCATATGAATGAATGGATGACGTTATTGACAAAGTCTTCTGACCATTTGAAGGGAATCTATCATGGTATTCTCATACTATCAGCACTTCACTGCATGCGATTTCTATTTTTGCAAAGAGAAGCTGATACCCCCCTGCAGAGAATGGGACTGATTAAGCCCGACTCAGGGTCAATGAGAGGTGCTCAAAAGCTTGAAATTGGATATTGGACTCTCAATTTTTATCGTTGTGGGAAAGGAATCTCCTAGTGGTATTTGAGGGGGGCTGGGAAAAATAATTTTATTCTGAGCTTTTAGATATTGATTTAATACTGATGTTTAGTTTTTCTTGTGTTTTCAATTTTTACTCATTATTGATACTGATAATTGTCTTAACAATTTAGAAACATTGTTTTCCAGCTAGTTGTATCATTGTACAATTCTAGCTTGACAGATAACTTGTCTGATTTCTGAGAAAATCTAAATGAATCAGTGGTCCCGGAGATCATGATCTCTTGCCCACCTCCAAACAGAGTAAGATTGTGAGTTCTTTTTCACCACTGTAGAATAAGCTTCAAACGTTAGTTGTTCGTCAAGATCTGCCTTCTGCTAGGCACTCTAAGGGATGTAGACGCTACGCTATTTGCGTTCCCCTTATTTTCGCCGTAGTCTACATAAATGTTTACGTAGACTAAGATGTGTCAAAATAAGGAACACAAATGGCGGCACCCATGGGCGCCGCCATTTGCGTACGCATGTTTTTTTTCTTTTAAATCAGCCATGATAGGCTATGTAAACATTTACGTAGCCTATCACGGCTGACTGCAGGGACGCAAATGGCGGCGGCTATGGCCGCTGCCATTTCTGCACCTGGCCATCCAGGATTCGGGGGGGGAGGGACGGAGCGCCTCCCCCCCTGGCCAGAATTTTTTTGGGGGAGGAACAGAGCGCCTCCCCCCTAGCCAGAATTTTGGGGGGGAGGGACGGAGTGCCTCCCCCCCACCAGAATTTCGGGGGGGGAGGGACGGAGCGCCTCCCCCTCACCTCGAATCAAATTTCATTAAAGGCAAGTCACTGTCATACATCCCTAGGAAGATGCCAGAACTCATTTACAATTTCCCTCATTTTCTAAGTGTCTCTTGCTTTTCAGATCCTTGCCTCTTTGAGGAGCATCCGCTTTAACAACAGCGCTGGAGATGAAGTGTCTTTCATTGAAACTGGCAAGAGATGGGATATCTTGAACTGGATCTTCTTCCCAAATGGATCTTTTTATTCTGTGAAAGTTGGGGGAGTGGATGCAGGGGCTCCCCCAGGCCAAGACTTCACCATTCACCCTGAGGCAATTGCGTGGGCGACAGAGGTGTGGTTGAAGGGAATATTCCGGGGTCCGCCTTACACCCCACTTGGAACATGAACGCGGCAGGACAGAGGTCGCCTTCTCTGTGCAGAGAGAGGTATAGAGCACCGTCTCTCTCTCTCTCTCTCTCCGCACTGAGGGGGAAAGTGGATTGGTTGATCTTGCTGATATAATGGGGAAGGCAAGGGATTTGCTGAGTGGAGGCTCCCTGTCCCCTTAGCCTCACCAGGATACAGCTGGTTCTCGCATTACAGTTGGTGTCTCCCAGATAGGGATGTACGAAACACCTCCCTGGTTCCACGCTGGGGCATCCGTGGTGGGGGAAAGGCGCTCCATCCCTCCCCCAGGAATCCTCTCTGGCCGGCTGCGCTCCACGGCCACTCTGCAGAGCAGCTGGCCAGGGCTGTCTGCAGCCAGAGTTCCAGCCACGGATGGGCTGCTGCGGACGAAAATGGCGGCCGCCATAGCGGCTGCCATTTGCATCCAGCCAGGATGCCCTGATAGTCTACGTAAGAATTTACGTAGCCTATCATGGCTGTCAGAAAAAAAAACGCATAGGCAAATGGCGGTGGCTACGGCAGCCGCCATTTGCATTCCCTTTTTTTCACAGTTTTAGCTTACGTAAATATTTATGTAAGCTATTACAGCGAAAAAAAGGGAACGCAAATGGCGGCTGCCGTAGCCACCGCCATTTGTGTACGCGGGTTGTTGGTTTTTTTGCTTGCTGTGATAGGCTACGTAAATACTTACGTAACCTATCACGGCCTCCACAGGGACGCAAAAGGCATCCCTGCGTTAGCCGTCATAGGCTACGTAAGTAGTTACGTAGCCTATCACGGCTATGATGAAGCGAATAGCAGCAGCAGGGCGGACGCCATTCTCAAGGCAGCGCGGATGGCAGCAGGTAAGTGCTCCATTTCGCACGCCTTTAGTGGGTTGGGGGGTGGGGGCTTTGTTCCGTGCACCTTTTGTGGATTGGGGGGGCAGGGGCTTCGTTCTGCTACAGATTTCAGGGGGCTGAATGCCAGTGCATTCGGCCTCACCGAGATCCCTGGTGGAATTTTCCGCCATCCCTACTCCCAGAGGAGCCTCTCTTATGATGGTTCTGAGAGATTAGGCCCTCCTGTTGGGGGTATTGCATCCTCGTCTGCAAGTTAAAGGAAGGGGGCAATTCGGCATTTAGCTAGTTAATGCATCGACATAGCTGGCCTTAGGACTGTATAGCCCCCAGCAGCCTCCTGTTTCTTCCTCCCCTACCCCCCCCCCACCTTTCTCCATTGCTGGGAGTGCACCTGGCTTGCTCTCTCTCCTGCCTGAACACAGAGAAAATGATGGAACAAACCCTTGGTTTGAAACTGCAAGCTATGCATGCATTACATGCAAGATGACATGTGAGTAAAGCTGTTCTATTTCTTAACTAAAGGAAGAGTATGGCTGCTATATGTTCTTTAGCCTTCATGTGACTGTGGGACTGGCAAACCCACATTCTGCTTTGCCTGGCTCTGCTAAACTGCATTTGTAATAAGAGGCAGCGATACCACGTATTTCCCATCACCTCCTGAACTCATAATCCCCTCCATCATGTAATGGGAGACTCTGTTGAGTAGCTACATTCAGTGCAGTTGTTGCCAGGTGGAAATCCTCTACCGTTTGCCTTTTTCCTTTCAGGGGGTGCCCATCGCGAGGTGTGTGGAGCGGTGCTCTCCAGGGCACCGGAGAAGAGTTCCCGAGGGGAAGCCGGTTTGCTGCTACAGATGTGACCATTGTCCTGAAGGGACGATTTCTAACTCCATAGGTACCGCCAACTTTGAGAGACATATAAAACTGCAGACCTTACTGGGGTAAGAGTGAAGTGGGGACAGGGGAAAGGTCATAGACAAGGGGACAAGTGCCATTTCCCCTAGGATGATTTTCTCTACAAATACCTCTGTTGTTTACTTCTGTGCAAAGTATTCATGACATCCTCAAGAAACCTATTCAAGTAGTAAAAGAAGGACTCCCAGGAAATTACTAATACTCAAAAGTAGAAAATCTGTTTGGGACAGAACATTGATTAGGGCAGGTGGTTGGTCATCCTTATGTCAACTGGAGGACGTTACTCCAATGCAGGGATACTGTGGGTGCCCAACTGGGTCTGAGAGTCTGTTGTAGTCCCCTGCCCCACTCGCCCCCAAACCTGGCTTGGCGAGCCCCTGGGATGTGCCGGACCCATCTGCTTGTGCCTGGGGGCTTCCTGTCCTCCAAGCGAACTGCCATTTTAGAGCAAGATGGGGGCTCTAGACTTTCAGTTATCTAATGTTGCACACAATGGTGGCTGGAAAGGGCCATTTCCACAACATTAGAGGCCTGTCTTGTTGTGGAAATGGCCCTTTACAGCCACCGTTGTGCACAATACTAGATATATGGAAATTAGAGCCCCCGTCCTGCATCAAAATGGTGGCTCACATGGGGGAGTGGGCAGCTGCAGTGCACTCCTGGACCAGGGCTCAGGTGGCCAGGCTTGGGTGGGTGGGCAGCAGGGGCAGCGTCTCATGGGCCCAGCAGCCTCAGACTCGGGTGAGTCCATCCGCCCCTTCTCCAATATCAGACAGTTTCTCCCTTTTATCTGTAGTGATTCTTGCAATCTGTTCCCCAGCCTCTGCACCAACACAGCTCCTCAGAGGACATTTTGTCATATTAAGATGATGAGGGATAGGACTTTCCCTATATCCTTGCCCATTCAGAAGATACTGCAGGTGACTGAGCATGACTGAGTTCTTAAATTTGCCAGGTTTTCATGCCTAGTTGGAGAATTTGTGATTTTCTTCCTTGCAGAGTATTGAGCACAAGTCTGGTACTGTGGCAGATCAGGCAAAACTGTCCTGTCTGCATCATCTCAGCCCTGCTGCCCAGTTAGGAAGTTCTGTACTCTGATGCCTCCAAGAGAATTCTGGAATTGCAAATGAGATCCCAATGGCTAATGCAACACAGCTGAGCGTTCTGACTCATGAGTAGTGAAGGGGCCTCATCTCTGGGGTTTGCCATCTGAGAGATAGCAGTGCTGGGCAATTAGAGATGGATCATTAGAACCTTTTTACCAGTAAAGCAAAAATCCAGATAAGAAGGCGCCCATGTTAAAAGTATGGTAGTGTGTTTCACTTAGCATCATTAAAGAGAGTACCGTAAAACAATTAGCTGCATAACTGGGCCAGATGGTAAATACAGCAAGATATTTAATAAGGAGACAAGCTCACAGGACAGGGTGATATCAAATAAATCTTCCAAGATCACTTTGAATTCTGTTCCTGTCCTCCAATTCATTAGCTATCTGGCCCAATTTTGTGTCATCTGCAAATGTGATCAGCATTCCCTGCACCTCCTCCTCCAAGTCATTAATGACAATACTGAAGAGCACTGGGCCCCGGACTGAGCCCTGTGGTACCCCACTCATTACTTCTCCCCAGTTTGAGAAGGCCCCATTGATAAGCACTCTTTGAGTCCGATTCTGTAGCCAACTGTGGATCCACCTGATCGTTGCTTCATCTAGCTCACTTTTAGCTAGTTTGCTCATCAGGATAACATGGGGCACTTTGTCGAAAGCTTTGCTGAAGTCGAGGTATATGATGTCCACAGCATTCCCACAGTCCACAAGGGAGGTTACTGGATCAAAAAATGAGATCAGAGTTGTCTGGCAGGACTTGTTCTTGACAAATCCATGTTGGCTTCAAGTAATCACTGTTTTCGAGTAGTCATTGTTTTCAAGGTGCTTACAGCTGGATTGTTTTTTTCAACTGTTTCAGAATTTTCCCAGGGATTGATGTGAGGCTGTCTGGTAAGGATGTACGAAAGTCACTTACCTTGAACGAAATTTGATTCGCAGTGGGGGGGAGGCGCTCCGTCTCTCCCCCCGAAATTCTGGCGGGGGGGAGGCGCTCTGTCCCTCCCCCCCGAAATTCTGGCTGGGGGGGAGGTGCTCCATCCCTCCCCCCCAAAATCCTGGCCGGGGGGGAGGCGCTCCGTCCCTCCACCCCTGAATCCTGGCTGGCTGGGCCGCAAATGGCAGCGGCCATAGCCGCCACCATTTGCATCCCTGCATTCAGCCGTGATAGGCTACGTAAATGTTTACGTAGCCTATCACAGCTGAGTAAAAACAAAAACAAAAAACTGGGCATACGCAAATGACGGCGCCCATGGGTGCCGCTATTTGCGTTTCTTATTTTGGCACGTCTAGTCTACGTAAACATTTATGTAGACTATGGCGAAAATAAGGGGAACGCAAACAGCATAGATGCTATGCTATTTGCGTTCCCCTTATTTTCGCCGTAGTCTACGACTAGACGTGCCAAAATAAGGAACGCAAATGGTTTTTTACACGTGGTTTTTTGTTTTTGTTTTTACTCAGCCGCGATAGGCTACGTAAACATTTATGTAGCCTATCACGGCTGACTGCAGGGATGCAAACGGCGGCGGCTTATTTTCACCATAGTCTACCTGGTGGTGGCGGTGGCAGCAGCAGCAGGCCCGCCTCTTCCCCAGTGGTGGTGGCTTCTCCTGCAGGCCCTGGCTCTCCCAGGCCACCTCAGCCAGCCAGCCAGCTTATGTAGCCCCTCCAGGGAGGGGCAGGTGGAGCAGCACAGCTGGCTCAGTACCTGGGGGCCTGATCCTGCAGGGACTGGCGGTCTGCCAGGCAGAAGTCTACAGGGAAGGCCTGGTGGTGGTGGCAGAGGCAGCAGCAGCAGCAGGCCCAGCAGCAGCAGGCACGCCTCTTCCCTGGTGGTGGTGGCTTCTCCTGTGGGCCCTGGCTCTCGAAGGCACAGAGCTGTCGGCTCTCTTCATGCCTGGCAGTTTATCCCACTACAAACCGGTCCTTTGGATACCAGATCCTTTCTGGGATTTGGACTGGCCCTCTATACGGGCACCTCTCCTAGCGCGTCCCTCTGCTCTGTCCCTCTTCATGGCTGCACGGAAAAATCAGGACAGAAGGCTGATCCTTGGATCCGGTAATATGACTGATGGCTCTGCCCATCCTTCTGCTCCTTCCAGCAGGAGGGAAGTCAGAAGCCCTTCTCGTGACCTTGAAGGCGGAGAACCCCGTTCCAGATGCATCTGCTTGGGTCCTCATGGTGCTTCCACAGGAGGCTTCCCCTCGACTGGTTTTCTCCCCCGCTCCACTGCCCATTTATTCTGGCTTCCCAAGGACCTTGCAAGGTGGGCTAGGAGAAGAGATACATTGCTTCCGAGCTTGGTGTGATGGAGGATCAGATGTGTCTCCCTTCATTGCAGGGAGGCATTTTACCCCCTTCTCCCTCCGACTGAGAAATGCAGAGGTAGGAGACGCAATTGGCAGGCAATTCCTGCCCCCCCCCACCTATCAAATCTGTTTGGGCCTCCTTCCCTGCAACTCCGTTCCCATTGTCAATGCCTTTGTCATTGTGACAGTGCCCCCAGCAGCCAAAAACCCACAGAAGGCAGACAGAGTGGTTCTTGCCCCCCACTTGTCAAATCTGTTCGGATCTCATTCCCTGCAACTCCACTCCCATCCTCAATGCCTCTGTCATCCTGATGGTGTCCCCAACAACTGAAAACAAATGCTCACAGAAAGCAGACAGAGCAGTATCTTCCGCTAAGGGAGAATTTCACATGAAGGTCATGATGTTCCATGGGCTGGAAAAAATACTGCATTTTTTTGCATTTGGGGAAAACCTGGGATAGGTTTTAGGGTGTCTATCACTTTGAAACATGCCCTGCTACTCTAGTTTCCTGTCAAGTACACGTGTAAGAAGGCCAATAACATTGTTAAATGTGCTGAGTTATTCCTTAAGCTACAGGATCCTTTCCACAGTGGGCTTTTGCTCTTTCCCAGTCAACTGGATGTGGACTTAAACATTGTCTGTATGGCATTATATTGCTCCTAGACATCTTTCAACCATATAATTTTTTAAAAAATCATGCCATCACACTGCAAGTGATACTAGAGTGATACTAGCAGTGATACGAGCAGCAAGAACACATTATGATACTAGAGTGATACTGGGAGTGATACTAGCAGCAAGAACACAGTATGATCAGTCATGAAGAATGTCAGTGACACCCATACATGCAGAGCTGGAATGTAAAATGTATGAAGATGTTTGAGGTGGGCTGGTAAAAATTATTTTATTCTGAGCTTTTAGATACTGATTTTTAGTTTTTCTTGTGTTTTCAGTTTTTACTCATTATTGATATTGATAATTGTCTTAACATTTTAGAAACATTGCTTCCAGCTAGTTGTATCATTTTACAATTCTAGCTTGACAGATAACTTATCTTATTTTTAAATGAGAAAATCTAAATGAATCAGTCATCCTGGAGATCATGATCTCTTGCTGACTTCCAAACACAGTAAGTTTGTGAGTTCTTTTTCACCACTGGAGAATAAGCTTCGAACGTTAGTTGTTCATCAAGATCTGCCTTCTATTAGGCACTCTCCAAACCTTTCAGTTGACATTCAAGCCCAGGAGATGTTTCGGTCCTCCAAGGAGCTAGTTACTTTGAAGCTGTCAACTGGTTATGCTCCAAAAAACCCCTCAGCCCTCTGCTTGGTTGAGCCCTCTTGTTAGCCCTCTGCTAACAAAGCAACCAAGCCCTGAAGACCTGCAAGCCTTTAGGTATTTAAATTTAAATGAATTTTGTTCTCCTGAAACAACTGCTATCCACAGACGTAGCACAGCATTAATGAAGGCTGACGTGGATTTAGTCGCTCAGGATCAGGTAGAGAACCCCTTGTCAGTTGGTCCTAACACGAGGCAGCTACCGGCAGAAGTTAACATACTGCCACCAAAGAGAATCTATATTTAAAAAGGAAGATCCATTGTATGGGTTCAAATGGGGCACTTGCCTCCTGTAGTGATAGATTAGAGTTGATGTCTCCATTATAAGGCTGTGCTGTAAATCTGTGTTTTTTTATAGGATGGTGATGCATTGTGGATTGTCAAAATCCTTTATATGTAGCTTTCTCTCAGGGAATGTGAAGGATTGCTGCTTTCACCCCAACAACCCAGCAAGGTAGACCAGGCCACACATGGCCACCAGATTCCCCTGAATTAACCCAGGAGCTCCCTTCCCAGCCAGTAGGCACTGTAGTCAGCACTGAAGTTATTCAGGACACACCACACCAACTGGAAGTTGGGTAAAAATGTTTTTGGGGGAAGGAACAAAGAGGAAGGAAGAGGGAGAGGTGGTCAGTTGTCCAAGAAATTACAAGCAAGGTACAAAACACTAAGCGAAACCAGAAATGCCAAACACCATGGCACACATCTCAAGAGCAAAACAGTGAAGCTAGCTGGGCCATCCTATACATACGAAAGTATGGGCCTCCCAGGATCAGCACTGACCAGCAGCACACCCTAATACCATCAGGGCCAAGAAGAGATGCCCACCCCTGTGGCCACAAGACTGGAAAAGGTCAGTTTACATTCCAATTCCAAAGAAGGGCAACGCCAAAGAGTGTTCAAACTACCGCACAATTGCGCTCATTTCACATGCCAGCAAGGTGATGCTCAAAATCCTACAAGCTAGGCTTCAGCAGTATGCGAACCGAGAACTACCGGAAGTACAAGCTGGGTTTCGAAGAGGCAGAGGAACTAGAGATCAAATCGCCAACATTCGCTGCATCATGGAGAAAGCAAGAGAATTCCAGAAAAACGTCTATTTCTGCTTCATTGACTACTCTAAAGCCTTTGATTGTGTGGATCACAACAAACTGTGGCAAATTCTGAAAGTGATGGGAGTATCAGACCACCTTACCCGTCTCCTGAGAAACCTGTACGAGGGTCAAGAAGCAACAGTAAGAACCAGACATGGAACAACCGATTGGTTCAAAATTGGGAAAGGAGTACGACAAGGCTGCATATTGTCACCCTGCTTATTTAACTTATATGCAGAGTACATCATGAGAAATGCCGGGTTGGATGAATCACAGGTCGGAATTAAGATTGCCGGGAGAATTATCAACAACCTCCGATATGCAGACGATACCACCCTAATGGCAGAAAGCGAAGAGGATCTCAAGAGCCTCTTGTTGAGGGTGAAAGAGGAGAGTGCAAAAGCTGGTTTGAAACTCAACATTAAAAAAACTAAGATCATGTCATCTGGCCCTATCACTTCCTGGCATATAGAAGGGGAAGAAATGGAAGCAGTGACAGATTTTACTTTCTTGGGCTCCAAGATCACCGCAGACGGTGACTGTAGCCATGAAATTAAAAGACGCTTGCTCCTTGGGAGGAAAGCTATGGCAAACTTAGACAGCATAGTAAGAAGCAGAGACATCACCTTGCCGACAAAGGTCCGTCTAATCAAAGCTATGGTTTTCCCAGTAGTAATGTATGGCTGTGAGAGCTGGACTATAAGGAAGGCTGAGCGCCGAAGAACTGATGCTTTCGAACTGTGGTGCTGGAGAAGACTGTTACGAGTCCCCTGGACTGCAAGGAGGTCAAATCAGTCCATCCTAAAGGAAATCAACCCTGAGTGCTCATTGGAAGGACAGATAATGAAGCTGAAGCTCCAATATTTTGGCCACCTAATGCGAAGAGAAAACTCCCTGGAAAAGACCCTGATGCTGGGAAAGACTGAAGGCAAAAGGAGAAGGGGACGGCAGAGGATGAGATGGCTAGATAGCATCACGGATGCAATGAATATGAACTTGAGCACGCTCCGGGAGAGAGCGCAGGACAGGAAGGCCTGGCGTGCTATGGTCCATGGGGTCACGAAGAGTCGGACACGACTGAACGACTGAACAACAACAAAAGCAACCCAAGGCATGTTCGAGGCACCCAGTCCAAACCCAGGCCCGGGACACCCCACTGCGCCCTCCAAAGATGTTGCATCTTCCCACCAGGCACGGCTGTTATCATTTTCCCAACTAGCCGGGCAAATCATGTCCTTGGGCTGCAGGATGAGACACAGCTGAAAACAGCCAACCTCCAGGGGGCTGCTGCATACGGGACCACCCCAGTAGCCCTCATGGCTCCTACTCTATTAACTCATTCTTGACAGGGATCATTGCTGGGATAATTTATAGAGTTGCGTGTCTTTGTTGAAAGTGTCATCTATTTCAAGTCTACTTGTTTGGTCATCGCTTGTAGCTAGGGATGTCAGAGAATTTCTCCACAAATCTCGGGGAGGCTGAATGCCAGCACATTCGGACCCCCGAAATTGGTGGAGAAATGGTCTGCCCCCCCCACCCCCCCGGGATGGGACTTACCTTATGCGAATGTCCCTGGTGGCAGTGGCTCCGGCGGTGGTTTGGCGGCAGTTCGGCAGCTGCAGCTGTGGCGGCCGGTCTTCTGACCGGCTGCCACCGCCGCCATTTCCAAGTTAAAAACAAACAAACAAAAAACCATGATAGGCTACGTAAAGATTTATGTAGCCTACCACGGCTAGATTTTTAAAAAACACTGCGATAGGCTATGTAAATGTTTACGTAGCCTATCATGGCTGAGTGGGGAAAAACAACAACAACTGCGCGTACGCAAATGGCGGCGCCCATGGGTGCCGCTATTTGCATATGCACGTTTTTTTTTTTCCCACTCAGCTGTGATAGGCTACGTAAATATTTACGTAGCCTATCACGGCTGACTGCAGGGACGCAAACGGCGGCAGCTACAGCCGCCGCCATTTGCGTCCTGGCAGGACAGGATTCGTGGCGGGAGGGACGGCACACCTCCCCCCGGCCAGAATTTCGGGGGGAGGGACGGGGCGCCTTCCCCCCAGCCAGAATTTTGGGGGGAGGGACGGAGCACCTCCCCTCCACCGCGAATCAACTTTCGGGTTCTGGTAAGTGACTTTCGTACATCCCTACTTGTAGCCATTTTGGACTTTCTTAGATAGTTTCAAAAGAAACACTTTTGTCAGAAATAAAACTCCTGGATATGAAACACAAAAAATCAAGTGGGGCAAAAAATTACCGTCTTCTTTCACAAAAAGGAATGGAACGTCAAGCTCTTGAAGTAGGTAAGATTTCGACATCACTCGTTTGCCTTCAACAAAAATTCTATGTATTTGGGGATAGAAGCTCTAAATTGCTAGCCTATGAGCTGAAATGCTGTAATCTAAGAAATATTATTTGCTCAATTAAAGGCAATCAAAATTCATTGGTTTGTGGGACTACATGGATTAGTAATCAATTTGTGCAATTTTATTCAGAACTGTATTCTAATCCAGATCCTGATGTCACTAAGGGTGCAATCCTATGGCCACTAGTCAGTGGCTAGGTGGCCAGGGATAGGTTGGATCTCGGGAACCAACCTCTTAGACCGCCTTAGGACTCTATAGCCCACCGCGGCCTCCTGTTTATTCCTTCTCTACTTCCCCACCTTTCTCCGATTGACAGCAATTCAGAGGATTTCAACACGAAAAAAAGAAACACTTTTGTCCAAAATAAAACTTCTGGAAATGAAACACAACAAATCAGGTGGGACAAAAAATTACCATCTTCTTTCACAAAGAAGAATGGAACTTGTAGAATGGAATGGAAGAATGGAACTCATTGGTTTTTGGGACTATACAGATCAGTAATCAATTTGTGCAATTTTATTCAGAACTGTATTCTAACCCAGATCCTGATGTCACCAAGGGCTCAATCTGATGGCCACTAGTCAGCAGCTAGGTGGCCATGGATGGTTCAGTTCCCTGAGAACTAGTGATGGCCAAGAATTTGGCATCCCTGCGGGGGCCGTGATACATAAATACGTAGCCTATCACGGCAGGCAAAAAAAAAAAAATGCGTTAACAAATGGCAGCGGCTATGGTGGCCACCATTTATGTTCCCTATTTTTCACTGCTTTATCTTATGTAAATATTTACATAGACTATTACGGTGAAAAAAAGGGGAACACAAATAGTGTAGTGGTGCTATCTGCGTCCCCCTTTTTTCCGCTTTTTTTTGGTGCAATTTTATTCAGAACTCTATTCTAATCCAGATCCTGATGACACTAAGGGTGCAATCCTATGTCCACTAGTCAGCGGCTAGGTGGCCAGGGATAGGTTAGATCCCGGAAACCGGCCTCTGCGCCCGCATTCCAAGGCAGCGTGGAGTTACAACATCTGGGATTGTTTATCTTTGGAAAGAAGGCGACTAAGAGGAGAAAGGAGAAAGGTGTACACAATAACGCATGGTAGGGATGTAGGAAAGTCACTTACTGTTTCACGGATATGCTTCGCAGTGGGAGGGATGCGCTCCGTCCCTCCCTCCGGAATACTGCCTGGCTAGCTCCGCTCTGCTGGGATTCTGTGGAGCCGCCAGCTGGCTCTGCCTGCAGCCAGACATCCGGCTGCTGGGCATCAGGGACGCAAATGGTGGCGGCCATAGCAGCCACCATTTCTGTACACATTTTTCTTTTCCCCAGAGCCCTCCGCGGCTGGAAATCCGGCTGCAGACGGCCCTGGTCGGCGGCTCCGCGGAGCCGCCGCGGAGCACAGCCAGCCATCGAGGATTCCGGGGGGGGGGAGAAACGGAGCGCCTCCCCCCCTGTCGAGGATTCCAGGGGGAGGGATGGAGCGCCTCCCCCCCGCCACAACCACAATTCTCAAAACGGTAAGTGACTTTCGTAGATCCCTAGAATTTTCCCAGAGATTGATATGAGGCTGTCTGGTCCATAGTTCTCATGATGCTGGATACTTGAAATGTTTGAATTCATGCATGAAGAAACTCTTGCATTTAGTGCTGTTATGCTGACACCTTTGGAGTAAAAAGACAAAAAAAAAAATCTTGTCTGAGATGTTTCTTAAGACATAGAGTCTGGTATCACCCATCTTGAGAGTGAAGGATTAATCCTGCTCTAAGATGGTTTTGAGAGGGTTCTCTATATGTATGGTTCATCAGGTAACACAGCATTGCCTTCATACTGGTAACATATCTCAAGAGAACCTCTGAACCATGCCATATGCCACAGGAACAGGTGTGGTGGGTGGGTAGGGATGGCAGTATATCTCGCCACGGACTCCATCGTGGCAGGATTTTTTTTAATCCGGCCTCCAGAGTCCATGGCGGAACGGGTCCACCTACCTCTGCCTCTCACCGGACCCGTGAGGAGCCGGATCCTCCTCGCCGGCCAGCTCTGTACAGCAAGTGAGACAGCCGCCATTGCTGTGCCGTATCACTGAGCACTCACTGCAGGAAGGGTCCTGGACGCCATTTACATGGTGGATGCCATTTGCATCCCTGTTTTTTCACGTGATAGGCGACACATATATCTATGTAAATACAAATGCGTAGCCTATTGCGTGAAAAAACAGGGACGCAAATGGCGTAGCAGATGCCATTTGTGGCGGGATCCCTTCCTGCAGTGAGTGCTCAGTGATACGGAACGGCACTGAGCACTCGGTGGAGTTGCGGTGGAGCGGAGCCGGCTGGCGAGGATTCCGGGGGGAGGAACAGGTTGAATCCCTCCCCCTGCAGAACCCCCCCAGACTGGCAAGTAGGGGATTTGTACATCCCTAGGGGTGGGGTGGGGGATCATGTGGGGAGAAAAAGTAGCGTTTTGTACCTCTTCTGTTTCGGGTATTCTGATGGCCAAATCCTAAACAGAAAATTATCAAAGGTGTACAGTAAGGTAGAGAATGGCTCTTTCCATCCCTGTCCTTGAGGGCTGAACAAGGCTCCACATAATGAACATCGTGTCATGATTGTGATATTTCAATCGTGGTTGCTCATTCCAGATGCAGCTCGCTGTGCCTCATGCACAGAAGATCAACACCCAAACAAGAACCAAGACCAGTGTATCTCCAAGAAGATCCACTTCCTTTCCTATCAAGAGACACTGGGGCAAATTTTAGCTTCTCTAGCTCTTTTCCTCTCCTTGATCACATCTCTAGTACTGGCAACCTTCACGCAACACCGTAACACACCAGTCATCAAAGCCAACAATCGAGACCTCACTTATGTCCTCCTCATCTCCCTCCTGCTCTGCTTCCCCTGCTTCTTCCTGGTCATTGGCCAACCCACAAAACTCACCTGTCTTCTGCGACAAACTGTTTTCAGCATCATCTTCTCTGTTGTGATTTCTTCCATTTTTGCAAAAACTGTCATGGTAGTTCTGGCCTTCATGGCCACCAAGCCAGCAAACATGGCCAGAAAACTCTTGGGGAGACAACTGACAAATGCCATTGTCCTGGCCTGCCCCCTCATCCAAGCTGTGATCTGCATTTTCTGGCTGATGCCCTCTCCACCATTCCTTAACGTAAACTTCCATTCCCTGCCTGGAGAGATCGTCATGGAATGCAATGAAGGCTCAGTCACCATGTTTTACACGGTCTTGGATTACATGGGTTTCCTGTCTCTTGTTAGCTTCATGGTGGCTTTCCTAGCAAGGAAGCTGCCCGACAGCTTCAGTGAAGCCCAGTTTATCACCTTCAGCATGCTGGGGTTTTGCAGTGTTTGGGTCTCTTCTGTGCCCGCCTACTTGAGCACCAAAGGGACTCAAATCTTTACGTAGACTAGACGTGCCAAACTAAGGAACGCAAATGGCGGCGCTCCTAATAAGGTAATAAAGATCATCTAATAAGGAGAGGAAACTGTGATTTCAATACATTGTTTTAAAAAAACTTCCTGCTAATTCATTTTACAGTCAGTCAATCACAATTCAGCCTCCTATTTGTTCTCACATGATTTATTGTGATCCCAATTTGTTTTATTTTAAAATAAAACCTTCTAGGTGACTTCTGTATTGCTGTATATTTTTATACTGACTGGGAGGAATGGTGTTTTGTTTGTTAGCTTAAAGTTCTGGAGGGCTTTAATATTATTTATAGGGTTGGGGTTGGTCTGAATGACTTTTGGGGGTACTTTATCGCCCAAAGACTCTGAGCGCAAAGAGATTCAAAATCCCACCCAACTGTGTAAGTCTTGGTTCTAAGATTTCCTTAGGCAGAGTAGATGCCTGGAGGCAAGCCCTCTTAATCACACGACAAAGGACAGATGATAGCCCGCAGCCTTCTGTTGGTGTGTTTCAATGGGAGATGGGATGGGCCAAGACATTGTTGGTGGGCAGACGTGGCGCGACTCATCTTTTCTTTCCCCTCACTGGACTCTTCTGGAGGAGGGCGACTGTTCTCTTTCTCTCTCCCTGAGGAATATCCTGATTGCCTTTGGTGTGAGAATAGAAACCAGGGAAGCTCATGTGTGTCTAGGACAGTCTGTGCCATAGGGGGATCTGAAAAAGAGGTAGAGGGCTGACTTTGCTTTATGCAGTAAATCCTGTTGTACTCAGAGGTTCCCCTTAGGGATGTATAAAAGTGACGTACCTTTTGCGGATTATGTTGATGGTGGGGGGGGAGGCATTCCGTCCCTCCCCCTGGAATCCTCAATGGGGGGGAGGCGCTCCGTCTCTCCCCCCGGAATCCTTGATGGGGGGGAGTCGATCCGTTCCTCCCCCCCGGAATCCTCGATGGCCGGCTCTGCTCCGCAGCATTTCCACGGAGCAGCCGGCCAGGCCCAACCCAGCCCAGAGCCGTCCGCAGCCGAATTTCTGGCCATAGAGGGCTCTGGGGGAAAAAACAAACAAACCCGCGTATGGTTTTGCATCCCTTTTTGATTCACCGTTTTAGCCTACGTAAATCTTTACGTAGGCTAAAACGGCGAATCAAAAAGGGACGCAAATAGCGCCCGCTACGCTATTTGCGTTCCCCTTTATTTTCGCCATCATAGTCTACGTAAATATTTACGTAGACTAAGATGGCTAAAAATAAGGAAAGCAAATGGCGGCGGCCATAGCCGCCGCCATTTGTGTATGCATTTTTTTTTTTTACCCACTCAGCCATGATAGGCTACGTAAAGATTTACGTAGCCTATCAAGTCATGTTTTTTTTTCTTAAACCTAGCCATGATAGGCTACGTAAATCTTTACATAGCCTATCACGTCTTTTTTTTTTTTTACAAGACTGGAAATGGCGGCGGAGGTAGCTGGTCAGAAGACCAGCCGCCACAGCCGCCGCTGCCACAGCCGCCGCCCGGAAGATCCGCCACAGGTAAGTCTTGTCCCAGGGTGGATCCGCGGGGTGGCGGGGGGGTGGCAGGCCGTTCCGCCATGGAGTTCGGGGGGCCGAATGTACTGGCATTTGGCTTCACCGAGATCCGAGGCGGAATTCTCTGACATCCCAGGTTCCCCTGGACATTGGAAGGGGAACTGGGCCCTGTTGGTAGAGATGTACGAAAATTCTGCCACGGATCTCTGGGAGGCCGAATGCCAACGCATTCGGCCCCCCGAAATCGGTGGCGGAACGGCCTGGCCCCCCCGCCCCCCTGGGACGAGACTTACCTGGGGTGGATCTTCCTGGTGGTGGCGGCTCAGGTGGCTGCTCCGGCGGCAGTGCAGCAGCAGCGGCTGCGGCGGCTGGTCTTCTGACCGGCTGCCGCCGCCGCCATTTCCAGTTAAAAAAAAAAAATGTGATAGGCTACATAAATCTTTACGTAGCCTATCACGGCTGACTGCAGGGATGCAAACAGCGGCAGCTACGGCTGCCGCCATTGGCGTCCCTGCTAGCCAGCAGCCAGATGTCCGGCTGCTGGCGGAGCCAGCCTGCGGCTCCACAGAATCCCTGCGGAGCACAGCCGGCCGGCCAGGATTCTGGCGGGGGAAGGAACGGAGCGCCTCCTCCCCCGGCGAGGATTCCTGGGGGAGGGACGGAACGCCTCCCCCCAACCATAAACAGAATCCACGAATGGTAAGTGACTTTCGTACATCCCTACCTGTTGGATTGCTAATGTTATGGTTCATCACCTTATGCTTACCCTGTATTCATGCAGGAATAAAATGTCAATCACAGAGGTCTCCTTCTATGGAAAATGAACCATGCTTAAGTGCTGGAACCCCTGAAACTTCTCACTGTTCAGAGTTGGGGTGCCTGCACATAACAATCTGCAGCCCAATTTTTTATGTGGATTAACCACTTGCTAGAATTTTTTGTTAACAGGCAAATTGTTAAAAGACCATTTAAGGCATTTGACTGAGTGGAATGTTTTCTTGTTTCTTTGTTGGTTTATTTCATGTTATGGGAACTTCATCCCAATTTGTTAAAGCTGCATATTCAGCACCAGGTATTTTAATGAACAAAGAACCGATGAGAAGACAGGATTGTTCCCTTTTACCATTATTGGTTTCCCTCGGCATCAGACCACCTGCTATTGCATTCCACCGCTTACCCCACATACACGGTACCAAGATAAGTACGAGTCAGATAAAAGCCACATTTTCTGCAGATCATGTTCTAACATATCTGACCCAGCCTGACCATTCTTTATCAAAATGGTTTGAGGAGATTTGAAAATACAGCTCGATCTTATATTATCAAATGAACAGAACAACAACATTGTTTTAAACTGTTTTTATTGTTTGTTGTACATCGCCCAGAGTGGCTGGGTGACCAGCCAGATGGGCGATTAATAAATTTAATAATAAATAAATAAATAAAGACTTCTCTCTATAAAGTGATAGGACCATGAAGAGAACTGAATGCTATTGAATCGGGGTCTCCAAACTGCCACCCAAGAAGGCTGTCAGTACGCAATTGCCAGGCCTCATTCACAGGGTTTGAGAAGGTTTTTAGACATCACCATCTTCCACTTGTAACCCTCTTTTGTTTTGCGTCTGTGTTATTTTTCCCTCCACAAAAACCCATTCTGGAGGAAAGAAGCAAGTAGCTGCACGAGGCCTTTGGGCTGATACTTGCGTTGTCCTTATTTTCGCCGTAGTCTACGTAAATCTTTACGTAGACTAGACGTGCCAAAATAAGGAACGCAAATGCCTGCGCCCATGGGGCGCCGACATTTGTGTAGGCGCTTTTTTTTTCCCCCCCAAAGTCACCCGTGATAGGCTGTTGTTGTTGTTGTTCAGTCGTTCAGTCGTGTCCGACTCTTCGTGACCCCATGGACCATAGCACGCCAGGCCTTCCTGTCCTGCGCTCTCTCCCGGAGCGTGCTCAAGTTCATATTCATTGCATCCGTGATGCTATCTAGCCATCTCATCCTCTGCCGTCCCCTTCTCCTTTTGCCTTCAGTCTTTCCCAGCATCAGGGTCTTTTCCAGGGAGTTTTCTCTTCGCATTAGGTGGCCAAAATATACATGACGATTAACGTAGCCTATCATGGCTGACTTTGGAAATCTAGCCATGATAGGCTACGTTAATCGTTACGTAGCCTATCATGTTTTTTTTTTTTTCCACTTTTTGTTTCGCGGCCGGGGAGACGGGGTGCTTCTCCCCGGCCTGAATTTCGGCCGGGCGAGGAGGGGCGCCTCCCCCCCCGGCCTGAATTTTGGCTGGGCGAGGCAGGACGACTCCCCCCCCTTGCCTGAACTTCGGGGGGAGAAGCGAAGTGCCTCCCCCCCACCGCAAAGCCAAGCTGTGAAAAGGTAAGTGATTTTTGTACATCCCTACCCTTAGCCAGCTGAGACTAGAACCTCCAACCCCTGCCAGCCTCCTGAGCATTCAACCAAAGTAAGGAAGGAGGTCAAGGAGCCGCTTTCCTGCTCTGAATAGCATCTGGATTCCTCCCCTCCTCATTCCCCTTGCACAGCTGAGACAAGAGCCCCTCTGCCCAGGGGGAGGGAGAATGCTCGGGACGTTTGCTTGGTGAAGGCCTTCCTCTCCCCCACGTGAATACAGAGCGCAAGCCGCTACTGTTTTCCTGATGTATTAAGCATGGAAGCAACATCCAGGCACTGCCCAATTAACCGCTGACCGAGACGGGCTGCAGCTCAGCGGAGAGGCCCTGCGTTGCAGAGAAGGCCAGACAGTCCATTCCCAACATCTCCGGCAGGGCTGGGAAAGAGCCCCTTCCTGAGACCCTGGGGAAACACTGCCGGTCCGTGTTGAAAAGTATCATGGGGATGCAATGTTCTGGCTGAGAAGAAGATGGCTTCTGAGCCTGCTCATTGTCTTCTGCTCCACTCCCTTCACCAGCACCTACAGGGGGATTGCCAGGTCTTGTGTTGTCCTGAAGATAAGCTAAGAACACATATGTAAAATTATCCAGATAGAGAATGCTGGCCATGCAGGGGCTGATGGGAGCTGTAGTCCAATGCAAGTAGAGGCTGCCAGTGTGGGGAAGGCAGCTCCACAGCGTTGGTTAGGGCAGCTGCCAGCGTGTGGGTCTCCATGGAGAGCGAATGTTCTCCTGTGACCATATCACATCATAGGAGGCGAAGACATGTCACGGGGTGGCAGGGGGAGCAGAAGGGCTTCTTCACACAGAGCTTTTATCCTGCTACTGAGATGGCTCCCTCATGGACGGTTGCGGCTTCTTTAGGTGATGATTGGAACCTCTAGGGCATCTCCCGCCTTTCCCCCCGGCCTATCCGGGGTTTTCCCCAACCGCAAAAAAATGTGGTATTTTCTCCAGCCCATGGAACAGGAGAACCATGATCACACTCTGAAATTCTCCAAGAGAGGAAAAACCCGCTGTGTCTGGGCTTGCTGAGGAAGGACTTCCTAGATTCAAACCACATGTCTGCCATGTAAATGCTTGAGCACATTTCTCGACAGGAGGGAGAAGAGGGTAAAATTCTGCCCTGCAATGGAAGGAGACAGATCTGATCCCACACCCCATTGAGCTCAGAATCAAGGTCCTCTGTTGATTCAGAGCACTCCATTAACTTCAGTGGGGCTTACTTCCAAGTAAGTGTGCTGAAGGTTGCAGACTTACAGCCCGCTGTTATGTCTACTCCGAAGTAAGTCATAGCTTTCCTGGGGGCTGCGAGGAAACAGTATGGCACTAGTTAAGCAAGGAAAACAAGATGACCCTGCCCCTGCTCCTTTGCACACGTGCCAGGGAGGGGAGGCGCTCCTCGGATTCAAACCATGTCTTCTGAGTGGCCACCATCTCGGAGGGCAGGAAAGAAGGTGAGGCAGACACCTGTGCGGGTTGGCATGTACGTCCACCCAGCCTTTGAGTGGACTTGCACTCATGCCTGTGAAAACATCCGTACGATGGGGAAGCCAGCCAGCCGCTATGTCCTCTCCTAGCCCACCTTGCAGTGTCGTTGGGAAGAAACCAGTAGATGGGAAGCCTCCTGTGGCAGCACCATGAGGACCCGAGGAAATGCGTCTGGAAGGGGGGCTCCCTCCACTGTCAAGGCCACGGGAAGGGCTCCCGACTTCCCTCCTGCTGGGGAATCCAAAGGATCCATCGATCAGCCTTCTGTCCTGATTTTTCCGTGCAGCCATGAAAAGGGACAGAGCAGAGGGACACGCTAGGAAAGATGCCCATATACAGGGCCAGTCCAAATCCTAGAAAGGGTCCGCGATCCAAAGGACCGGTTTGTAGTGGGATGAACTGCCGGGTGTGAAGAGAGCCGACAGCTCTGTGCCTTCAGCTGTAACCAGTCATTCTGCACACATTGCGCCACCAAGAGCTCCCCAGTCTCTCCATTTTAAGCTGGAAAATCCTCCTACTTGGGACAAAAGAACATGAGGGGGGCCGGTCCCCTTTTTAAAAAATCCAAGCAAAGCAGAGAAGTGGGCTTCCAGATGAGGCTTTCCTTGTGCCGTCATCCTGCTGTAGTAAAAATGTAACCTAAAAGCCATTGTATGTGTCTTAAGCAGCACGTAGTACTGTAAGAGCTGCGCATGCCTGGAATGAGCAGACAGTAACCCTAAGATAAGGTTGCTAAGCAAACCGCTGGCAACCAATCAAAAGTAACACGTTGGCTGAGGAATGCAGGCTAAGTGATAAAACTGTAGCGCGGGGGTTGCCCAGGGTCGACTCTGCTTTTGAGCGTGAGCTCCTTTGTCGAACTGTTTGCAAACAATAAAATCGAGTTGGACCCAGCCTGAAGTTGACTCTCCTCTTTGGGGCAAATTGGACCAGCCTCCAGGGGGCGAAACTAGCATTTTGTGCAACAATTTGGCGATTTCATCAGGAGTCCCTTGGACCACCCTGGGGTCAAACGACAGAACCAGCAAAGGTGCCTGTGGGGCGCGCCGGACCGCCTTTGAGGTCTGCCACGGCACCAGAGAACGGGGGTCGGGACACCCAGGAGGTTAAAGGCGTGGACTCCATTGATTGAGTCAACCAGGCTGAACGGGTCTGAAGAGACGGCACTAGGGTGCTGGGCAGAGTAAGTATTTGATTTCCCTTCTGTCTTTCTGTTTGAGTTGCCTTCAGAGCGTCTGAGGTTTGTCAGACTCCGTGTCAGTGTCGGAGGTTTGTCAGGCTCCGTGTATGGTTTCAAACAGAGGTAGGCACAATGGAGGCGGGTAGCTCCCGTTTAGAAAGCTCTGCCACTCCCTTGGGATGCATGCTCAGGAACTTTAGGAAGTTCAAAAGAGATTTTAGAATTAAGATGGCCAAGGGTAAATTGACCTTCTTTTGCCAACTGGACTGGGCAGCATTTGGAATTAGTTGGCCAGACATAGGATCCTTTGATGTAAATCTTGTAAATGCTGTATATAAAAATGTGGTGAATAATGGGCAATGGGATCAATTCGCCTATATTGATGGTTGGTTGAATTGGTGCGGAAAGAATCCCCCTTAGTTACAGAAGTGTAAATGTGTAAATGTGTTACTGGCAAAGGACCGCAGGGGCAAGAGACCCCAGTGGTGTCTGAATCAAGTAGTGAGATAGATTTGCCTCAGGGAAAGTGAGGTTATCAGCATTTGGATAAGTGCCAACCAAAATGCACTGAAGGCGAGAAAAGGTTGAATATAAAGTTCAATATTGTAAAGTCATGATGGTATGCTCTGAGGTGAAGCCCAAAGCCCCTGTTCCCCCTGATTCAAGCCCCACGGAAGGAGCTTGAAGACTGGGAGACCCTGCCCAAGGTGCCCTGAGCTGCCCCGGTCTTATTCGGTCTGTTAGGTTGGGAGGGGAGGTTGTTGGGGGAGGGAGGGGGCCCCCCAGAGAGAGTTTGTCTGCCACCATATCCAAGTTTGTTAAAAGAAGCAAAAGCAGTTGAAAAAAGTTGCAACTTCTGAAGAAAGAGATTTGTTTGACATCTTAAAGACTGTGGCAAAATCAAGAAAAAAAGACAGAGCAAGTTCTCAAAATATCAGGGTCTGTGTAAGCTTATCTCTGTCAGCCTACTCAGAGCAGAGCCAAGGGGGACTTGCCTAACACCCCTTCACCGTGGCTGGTTTAGCCTTAGCAAGCAGAGAGGCTGGAAGGTGTCTGTGAGGACCTGACAAAAGAGTGAGATTTGCACAAAAAAAAAAAAAAACCAAGAAAAGCATCACAGCTGGAAAGCTGAGCAGCACTGCTCTGTTCTTATCTGTGGAGGAATCTAGAAGAGGTGTAAGGTTACACCTTCCCCATTCGAACTGATGAAGAGACACAGAGCTTTTGTTAAAAACATCCCTTCTTTATGGCCCAAAGCCTTCTTTGTTAGAGGCACTCTGCACATGGACTGGAACTTTGGACAGTTAAAGACTTGCCATAAAAGTACTGTGAGGCTTGTCATAGCCCTAAACTCCCGTTGTCGTAGATTGTGTGTTTGTTTGTGATCAGCTCAGTGTACAGTTTGATTTGTGATTTCAACACTCAGATAAAAAGCTGCATTTAACTGAAAGAACTGGGTATATTTAGCCTTGAGAAGAGAAGACTGGGGGGAGATCTGATAGCACTCTTCAAGTACTTGAAAGGTTGTCCCAGAGAGGAAGGCCAGGATCTCTTCTCGATCATCCCAGAGTGCAGGACACGGAATAATAGGCTCAAGTGACAGGAAGCTGGATTCCAGCTGAACATCAGGAGAAACGTCCTAACTGTTAGAGCAATATGACAATGGAACCCATTACCTAGGGAGGTGGCGGGCTCTCCCACCCTGGAGGCATTCAAGACGAGGCTGGACAGCCATCTGTCAGGGATGCTCTGATTTGGATTCCTGCACTGAGCAGGGGGTTGGACTCGATGGCCTTGTAAGCCCCTTCCAACCCTACTATTCTATAATTCTATGATTTCCAAGGCTTTGATTTCATTTACCCTAATGAAGCATACAGATACGAATTGCTAGAGATTCACAGACTACAAAGGAAACAGCCTTCAAAAAGTTCAAAGAGAAACTACGGAAGTTAGTTTCCCTTTAAAAAGGGGGCAGCAAATTCTCTTAACTTAAGAGGTGAAAGGGAAAGAGCCCCCCACTCTCCTGTGATACCTCTAAGGCCAGCTGTGTTTCTGAAGCCTGAGAAAGTTCCTGCCCCATGTGTCCCAGCTCTTTCTCAAAATCTGAAATGTTCTAACGTTCCATTTGCTCAGAGGAAAACCTGACGCTCTGCCAAAACTCATGCAGTGTGGAGTTGCCGATGCAAAAATGGTGGCTTGGAACTCTTTGCATGTATGAAAATGCCCTTCCCTTGATTTTGATGGGCCCTGACCATGCAGTCAGAGGAGCAGTATAATGGTTAGATCTGCTCCACCATGCCCTACTATACAAAACAAATGTTTTCCAGTCATGGTGTTAGATTTTAATGATATGAAAAAGGTATAAAAGAAGGCAGAAGAAAGTAGCAGACAAAAAGGCTTAAAAAAGAAAGAAAGCTTATCCCAAATGTGTGTCCTTGAGATTAGTAAGAAGATCTAAGCAAGTGAGTCTCTGTCGAAGCAATGGCAAACAGCCTAACTTGCAGAGAAGACAAAGAGTTAAAACTGGTGCATGGCACAGAGAATTTGAAACATGATCTGCAGAACAGGCAAGCCAAAAGATAAGTGTGCCTGTTACAAGAGGGAGGCTATGGTAGCCATAAAAAGGGGCGAAGCCCCCGTATGAAGCTTTAACAAAAATATTACCCACTAGAAGTGGACAATTAAAATAAAAAAGGCTTTTCTTAAATTGAAGCAAGCCTTAATATCACCGCCTGCTTTAGCCTTATCAGACCCCAGATCATGAAGTTTGTAGAGCTATGGTGCACATGAGACCACATGAAAAGATTGCCATTCCTGGAAAAAGGAAAAGGCAATGCTGGCAGCCACCATGGGCGGAGATATAAACCACAGCTTGAGAGCACAGAAGTGACCAGAGGAGGGGGGGGCAGAAAAGGAAAGGGCTGACCAGGGTTCAATAAATGTGTGTACTGCCGAGAGAAGAGACAGTGGAAGAAAGATTGTCCATAGTTAAAAGAGAAGAGAAAAGAGACTCACCCTGAAGGCTGCCAAACGCAGGCAGGGTCCTCCGGGGCTGGGGGGGAGTCTAGCTGAAAGGCCACTACCCTACGAACAAACGCTCGGGAGAATCCCAAGGTAAAAGTAAGGGTTGGTGGCAGGGACTGTGAGGCCCTAGTAGATACTGGAGCCACATTTTTATGATCCCTGCGAAGCCCCCCCGGCGAGAGAAAGTGGAAAGCATGTAACTGTAAAAGGAATTAAAGAGAGAGAGAAAAAAAAAACTAAATTGCCCGTGTGTAAGCCCCTCCTCACGAAGACTGGAAATAACATACTGGAACATGCCTTTGTAGTTTCATCTGCACATCTGGTTGCCCTCTTGGAGCAGGACTTGTTAACAAAACTGCAAGCTAAAATCTTCTTCCGTGATAATCAGATTGTAGTACAGCTGCCAATAATGCAGGGCTCAAATTATCAGATGGCCCTTCAAGCAGTCGAGATTGTGTCAGAGGCCAAAGAGACTGAGATTTTAGAGAATGTAGATCCATGTGTGTGGGCAGACAGAACCCCTGCCCGAGCAAATGCATAACACCAGTTAAAATCTTCTTTAAAAAGGGAGAGCCCTGTGTGCGTGAGGCAGTATCCTCTGAAGAAAGCCACCTGTGCAGGCTTGAAGCCGCTCATTGAGAAGTTCAAAAGTTATGGTTAGCTAATAAAGGGATCATCCCCCTTTTGGGTGCGCCCGAGGCAGATAGCACCTCCTTCAGGTTAGACCAAGACCTGAGAACAGTGGCTGACTGCCCTTTGTGCCTCAAAAACAATTCAAAAATGTTTGAGCCCCCAGCTCAAATGAGAAGTTGCCCATGTGCTTACTATCCTTTTCAGAGATTTCAAATTGACTTTTCAGAGTTGCCCCAGACTCATGGCTGTCGGTACCTGCTAGTAATGATAAAACCAATTGACTGCACTGCACAGACAGTAGCCACAGACGTTCTATAAGCGCCCACCTTGGATATTACCAATGGCTGATAGCTTACATGTGAATTTAGAAGTAAGAGTTTTAAGATTCAAGGTTATGTTACTGCTTTGCAGTCTGTTTTGTTTTCACAGGTTTGCGACACCGCACCAATCCTGGCCTTTAGATGCTCCAGTGTATAATCTCAATCCCAACGATTGGGTGCTAATCCAGTCCTTGAAAGGTGAACCACCTACCAAGGAGCAGAAGGGTCTGTTTCAGATCCTACATACCACTCCCATTGCTATAAAAGTCGCTAAAGGGAAAAAGTGGATTCATCACACTGAATAAAGGCATCACCTGCACCAGAGAGGGTCACACCGGAAGCTGGCCCACCTGTAGGTCACCATTGGAATAATGAACCCCTGAAAGGAATCAAGTAGCTCTACAGAAAGAGGGTGCTCTCATTTCAAGGATCCTGATGAACGGAACAAAACTGAGTTCCAAAAGTTCAAAAAAAAGTGTTTTTGTTGTCAACATTCTAGTAGCTAGAACAAAGGCATCCTAAGCCTCACTTGCTGTTTAGAGAAAATCGTCAATGCCACAGTGATAATAGTTTGCGCCTTTAAGGGTGTAGTCCACCGCTGGACCAAAGAGAGTATAAATTTGAGAAAAGCCTTTTGAGGGGGGAATTGTAGTAAAAATGTAACCTAAAAGCCATTGTATGTGTCTTAAGCAGCACGTAGTACTGTAAGAGCTGCGCATGCCTGGAATGAGCAGACAGTAACCCTAAGATAAGGTTGCTAAGCAAACCGCTGTCAACCAATCAAAAGTAACACGTTGGCTGAGGAATGCAGGCTAAGTGATAAAACTGTAGCGCGGGGGTCGCCCAGGGTCGACTCTGCTTTTGAGTGTGGGCTCCTTTGTCGAACTGTTTGCAAACAATAAAATCGAGTTGGACCCAGCCTGAAGTTGACTCTCCTCTTTGGGGCAAATTGGACTAGCCTCCAGGGGGTGAAACTAGCATTTTGTGCAACACTGCCTCAGTCCCTGAATTTTTACAGGAGGTCCAGACATCGTTGTCTTTATCTTGCAACCCCCCAGTATTTTCTCAATGCTCCGTCTGAGGGAGATCCATTAAGGAGAGGCGGAAGAGTAGCACTAGGCCTTCGGTGTCTCAGCACTGAGTCCTATTCTGTATGCGAAGTAGCGCACTTCAGTGGCCTTCCGTAATCCTCCCTCAGAGTCTCTCTCCTCTGGTCTCTCCTTCCCCCTGGCCCGGAGTGGGCCCATCTCAGAGTCTGTCACTAATGTACTCTATATCTGTATGCTTTGCTTGACAAACTCCCTTGATGGTTCTTTACTGGTTATTTCCCCCATAGCTACAAGGATTTAAATGGAAAATGGAGCTCCAAATTGGCTGCATGCTGTTTCTTGTGGGCCAGTAACTCGAACAGGCAGCTGAAGTAGACAAAAGAAAACTTGAGTAATGAACCTGACAATCTTTTAACAGGGAGGGAAAAGATCAATCCCGAGCCAGCAATACGTTATCTGAACGATCATATATAAACTGTCGAAAGAAACTAGCAGATGGACTGTTCAGCTAACAGAGAAACTTCCATCCAGCCTGCAAGAGAAACAGACATGCATTTAAGCTTAGACACACAGCTCACATACTATGGTTGCTCCAAGCATCACTGAGCACGACTCTGCCACACCCAGCTCCTCCCTTTCCCCAGTCACCTATCTGGGCTAATGAACTTTGGCACAAGCTCGGACTCCATCTTGGATTTAGGTCCTCAGCTCCACACAGGCCCAAGGCTGGAACTTGACAACTCAAGTCCAATTTCAGAGCCCGTCTGCCCCACAGAGAAGCAGTTGAAACTTTTCCCTCCACCTTCCACTGTGCAAAGGGAGCTCAGTGCTGTGGGGCTGTGGCTATTTTGCCACTCTGGAATTGTGGAAATTACAGTAATTTCTGATGAACCCCCATGGATTTCCGCTCACCCAACCAAGAACAACGAAATCCAGGAGAAAACATCCTTCATATAAATATGTCCTGGGCCCTTCCATGTGGGGCGGGGCAGTGTCTGATGACTTGAGGGCTGATCATTTCTGGCTACGCTCAAATTCCCCTGCCAGGGCCTGTATATTCAGCTCTTCTTCAGGTTGTGCCTGGTCGCTGACCTAGGAGGGAAGGTGTCTCTGTGCCGCTGATGATTTCGCTGCTGCTGCTGCTGCTCTGGATGGTGCCTCTGGCCACCCAGAGGATGCTGAGAACCACCTGCCTCTTGACCAGGCCTAAGGAACTGCAAGCCTATCACAGCCCCGGAGACCTCCTTGTCGGAGGGAATTTGCCCGTTGGCATGAATTATTATGAAGAGACTCAGGACTTTAGTGGTTTAGCACCACCAGAACTCCGCAATTCTGCTTTGTAAGTGTCCACAAGAGGGATCTGGGACAGATGTTTGCCTGCTTTGCTTGCAGATTAGAGGCCTCCTTCCAAGCTGATCCTAATTTGGCGTCAACCTGTAATGAGAAGCAGAGACCTGGGGGTTCTTCTCCGCCTGCATGGCAACATAGGAAGCTGCAGTATACCGAGTCAGACCCTTGGTTCATCCAGCCCAGAGTCGTCAGCACTGGCTGGCAGCAGCAGCTCTCCAGGGTTTCAGTCAGGGAGCTTTCCTACCTTTTCTGGAGAAGCCAGGCATTGAACCTGGGACCTCCTGCATGCAAAGGATGCAAAGCCTGTGCTCTGTGGCTCTGAGCTATGTATGGTCCCATTCTAAGCAGGAGCACGATTCCTCTTTCCTTGTCTGGCTATGGTAGTAACACAGAAACCCTGGGAACTATAATGTCCAGAGACTGGGGGAGCCAAGCTCTGCTGTTGCATCTACTGCTGCAAGGCAAAATATGTGGAAAGGGGTGTGTGTATGTATAACGCAGAGAAGGGGAACTTGGAAGCTGGGATTTGTGCATTCAACCAATAGGTTGGGAGGACATCTCATACTTTGTTCCACCAACACTGAAGTCACTGGTTTGTGTCCTCCTTGTATCTGAGTTTGGAATAAATGATTTTCAGAGTCTTGAGCCAGAAGCTGGCTTTGCAGTCTCCTACTCTTCTGAATCGAGCTGAGGGTGGGGGTGACTAGGGGAGGGTTGGCCATCATATCTCTGTTTCCTTGTGAACTGGAGAACAGGTGACCTGCCCCTAGAGGCTGCTTGGTGCAAGGAGGGTAGGCAGAGCGAAACAATGTTTGGGCTTCATGTGAAGAGTTTCATAACGACCAAGAAATGCCCACCCTTCCACCCCCCGCAGATGTCATGTAAGACAGGGTGGGGAAGGCTGATTTCTGGGTGAGCTGAAGTAGATGAGCAAACATTTCAAACTCGCAGTTGGGTAATCAGAGCAGCAACAAATGTCTCCCTCCCACCTTATACTATATTGTATCTTCACTCGCCTCCCGTCATAACTCCCATCTCTGCAGGATATTCAAGCACTACCAGCAAGTCCTGGCCTTGGCGTTCGCCAGGAAGGAGATCCAAATGGACAGAATTCTCCTCCCCAACCACACCCTTGGCTTTCGCATCTATGACCACAGCAACATCGCAAGATGGATCCACTTGAACAGTCTGTCTCTGCTCTCCACGTCGGGGCGAATGTTTCCTAATTATAAATGTCACAGACATGATCAACTGCTCTCCATTATTGGGGGTCTCGATTCCAAATCCTCGAGGGAGATTGCTTCTGTAATGGGCATCTTCAAGATCCCACAGGTAAGGGGAATCATCTGGGGAGAGATGTGGGGGATCTGCAGACCTCAGGAACTCTGAGCTGGAGAGGCCAATCTCTGAAGCCATTTCCCCCCATGCAGTGGGTGTGTTGCCTTGATTGTGGATGGTAAGAGCAGGAGGCCTTCTGACCTTGGCTAACCTGCCCCATCATAACCTCGGTTGTAGCCAGGAGTCTCAGGTGGCTATTGTTTGACTAGTCCCAATCAGCACTGGGTCTGTTACATAAGAAAACGATTTGGATGGGGAGAAAAAAATCGAGTCTTGCAACACCTTAAAGATTCACAAACAAACCTCCTGCTAAAGGAGGGCAAGGAGATTGCAGAGAAGCTGCATGAATTCTTTTCATCTGTCTTCACTGCAGAAGATATAGGACAGATACCTGTGCCTGAACGGATGTTGTCAAGAATGGAGTCTGATGAACTGAGACAAATAGTGGTGAACAGAGATGAAGTTCTCAACCTTATGGATATACTGAAAGCAAATAAATTCACCAGGCCCAGATGGGGTCCATGCTAGAGTTCTCAAAGAATTGAAATATGAAATGGCTCATTTCTCTAGCCAAACTATGCGACATTTCCCTAAGATCAGCCTTTGTACCAGAGGACTGGACGATGGCCAATGTAACACCCATTTTTAAAATGGGATCCAGGGGCAATCCAGGAAATCTCAGGCCAGCTAGCTTAAGGTTTATTCTGGGTAAATTGGTTGAAAGCATTATGAAAGATAAAATTAGCGAGCCTCTAATAGGACAAGCCCTGTTGGAAAAGAATCAGCATGGCTGCTGCAAAGGTAAGTCCTGTCTCAATAAACTTTTAGAGTTCTTTGAGAGTTTCAATAGACGTGTAGACAAGAGTGACCCATTAGACATTGTCTACATGTACTTCCAAAAAGCTTTTGACAAAGTCCCTCATCAAAGACTCCTGAGTAAACTTAGTGGTCATGGAAGAAGAGGACGGCTCTTCTTATGGATGCGTAACTGGTTTAATAACAGGAAGCCGAGAATGGGAATAAATGGGAAATTCTGCCAATGGAGGGATGTAAATAGTGGGGTACCACAAGGTTCTGTACTGGGACCAATGCTCTTCGACATGTTCATAAATGGTCTGGAATGAGTAGTGTGCAGTGCAGTGTCCATCCTTGCCGATGGCAGCAAATTATTTCTGGTGGTTAAAACAAAGTGGGATTGTGAGGAGCTCCAAAAGGAACTCTCCAACCTGGGAGAATGGGCATCCAAATGGCAAATGAGGTTCAATGTAGGCAAATGCAAAGTGATGCACACTGGGACAAAAAATCCCAACTTCAAATATAACCTGATGGGATCTGAGCTGGTGGTGACTGAACATGGAAACGGTTTTGTGGTTGCGGTGTTCAGCTTGATGAAAATGTCAACCCAGTGTGTGGCCACTGTAAAAAAGGCAAACTCCATGTTTGGCATATTTGGACAAAGAATTGAGAATAAAACTGCCAATAAAGGATATTGTAGAGCTGGGGAAAGTGCAGAAAAGGGCAACTAAGATGATCAAGGGGCTGGAGCATCTCCTCCTGTCCCCCATGAGGGAAGGATACAGCAGCTGGGATTGTTTAGCTTGGAAAAAAGGAGAGTAAGGGGAGACATGATAGAGGTGTACAAAATTATGCATGGTGTGGAGAATGTGGATAGGGAGCTATTTTTCTGCCTCTCTCAAAATATTAGAACCTGGGGTCATCCCATGAAGCTGATTGGTTGGAGACTCAGGACAGAGAAAAGGAAGACCTTTTCGCAGAGTGCATAGTGAAACTATGGAATTCGCTACCACAACATGTAGTGATGGCCACCAACGTGGATGGCTTTAAAAGGGGGTTAGATGAATTCCTGGAGGAAAAGGCTCTCAATGGCTCATAGTCCTGATGGCTATGTGCTACGTCCAGAACCAGAGACAGTATGCCTAAGTAGACCTGTTGCTGGGAAACGTGGACGGGACGGTGCTGTTGCACTTCTGTCCTCCTGGATGCTTCCTGGTTGACAGCTAGTTGGCCACTGTGGGAAAAGAATGGTGGGCTTGATGGACCCTTGGTGTGATGCAGTACGGCTCTTCATCTGTACGTGTGTTCTTGAACAAGGTGACACAAGATTTCTTCTTCATTTTGCTGCAGTCAGTTAATGCATTTCATTAATTCCTCCAGTGACTGTGGGAACCTGAACCCACAACAATATTAAATTTGTCAGTGCTTTATGTATTGGGACACATTTCCATATAAAAGAGCTTCTGTTTCAGCCACACTAATTGGGATGAAAACGAAAAGTGTTCCGAGTAGAGGAACATATGAGGTTTCTGATTAAGACCCACTGCCATTATGTCATATTTTCCATTTCGTGTGTCCTAATGGATATTGACATACAATGGAACTGTTTGACCAAACTATCCTTTTTAGGGAGGGACCCTAAATCCCCACCACACTTACAAAGTGACCTATTGCTTCAGTGTAGCGACATGGGCCTCTTCAGGACAATGGCTAGAAACTGTGCCAAGGTTACCTCCAGGGCAGCCCTGACTTTTGGTTTGATATCCACAGTGGGGGGGACGGACCTTAAAGAGAGCTTCATTTCATATTAGATGTCTATGTTTCAAGTGGATGTCTTCCTTCTGGGTAGCGCTTCATGCATCTGAAGCTGGCTGTAGCAGTCCATGGAAGATTATGCCATTAAAAACATGTCAGCCTTCAAAGGAGCACAATATTCACTGCAGTAGACTAAAAAGAAAATCCTTCTTTCAGCTCGGTTATGGTTTGGCTGACCCTGTTCAGGGAGAAAAAACAGAATTTCCTTCCTTCTTCCAGATTGATACTAATGAAATTGCTCAATATGTGGGCCTTGTCCGGCTACTCCTGCATTTCCATTGGAACTGGATTGGGCTGGTTGCCTTGACTCAGGAGAGAGGTGAAAATTTCATCCAGACACTGACACCAATGCTCAAGCAGAAGGACATCTGTGTGGCCTTCACTGACATGTTCGACCCAACAAACCCTCTCCTTGTACAACAAGCATATCTTGGATCTATTCCTAGTGCTTGGTTTGAACCCCAAGTGATTATTGTCTTTGGGGACACCAACGTTGTACTCATATTAAGAGCGTTCTTGACTATTCATGAAGAAAAGACCAAGATCCCATTTAGGAAGGTTTGGATCCTGACAGCCCATTGGGAAACTTCTGCGGAAGGACAAAATTTATACAACGCCAAAGACTTCCATGGTGCTTTGCACTTCAGAGTCCACAGGAAGGATGTGCCAGAATTCACACATTTTATCTGGGCCTTAAATCCACACCGACCACAAGGAGATGTCTTTCTTCAGAAATGGTGGGGACTCACATTTAACTGTGACTTTCTGAAATCAGGAGAAATCTCTCCGTGGGGATGGAGGAACTGCACTGGGGAGGAGAAGGTACGGGACCTGCAGAGCTATATCCTTGCAATGACCATGTCCAGTTACAGCTACAGTATCTACAATGCTGTCTATTCCGTTGCACCCACGTTACATGCTGTGTCCTCATCTGGATCCAAACGTGTATTGTAAGGGGAGGCAAGAGGCTGCTGAATCTTCAGCCATGGCAGGTAACGTCCTCGTTGAGAGTTGACAATCTTATAATAGGTCCCTTGGTGGTTTCTTGGTGGTCTGATCCTGGAAGCCAAGGTTGAGCCTAGGAGAAGGGTTTTTTGTCCAATCTAAAGGTCCCAATAGAGACATTCCCCATAGATATTCTTTCATGGCCATCATTTCCCTTAAAGAGCACTAGGAAGTGAATAAAAAGAAGTGGAGACCAATGGTGCTTCTGTGATAATCATGTAATTAAAACTGTGGCTACTGAGGAGGATGAATCAAGCAAGTTGTCACCCCAAATACATACTATTCTTATCCCCACCCCTCATCTCCAGGAGCAAAAAACAGGCAGCTTCTCTGCCCCCCCTGCCCCATGTTCATTCTTGCCAGGCAGCATCAGGACACCTCAGGTGTTGTGCGCCTTGATGACACCACCCTACTACTTCTGGTACACACACAAAGAGAGGAACATGGCTTGTAGCAAGTAGACACCAAAGAAAAATGGGCAAACCACTGGGCAGGCATATTTGAGCAATTGCCCAATGAAGCCATCTCAATGCACCTTCAGTGTTCATCAAAACAATGCAGTAAAGAAAAGAAGAAGTCTCCTAACTTGATGGCAGTCACAGAATGTCAGAAGATACCAGAACTCACTCACCATTACCCTGTTTATAATTCTCTCTTCCATTTCAGATTCTTGCCTCTTTGAGGAATGTCCGGTTTAACAACAGTGCTGGAGATGAAGTCTCTTTCTTTAAAAAGGGAGAGAGATACGATATTGTGAATGTGATTTTCTTCCCAAATGAATCTTTAGGTCACACCAAAGTTGGACAGGTGGATCCGGAAGCTCCGCCTGACCAGGACTTCACCATTCACACTGATTCAATCTTGTGGGTTACAGAGGTGGGTTTGAAGTGAATGTCATGGGGGCCATAAAGAATTTTTGCATTTCTATGGCTTGAGAACGGGAGGTGTCTTTCGTAGGGATATATGAAAGTCACTTACCTGTTCGTGGATTATGTTGATGGTGGCGGGGAAGGCGTTCCGTCCCTTCCCCCGGAATCCTCGCCGGGGGGAGGCGCTCCATTCCTCCCCCCCAGAATCCTCCGCGGCTGGCTGTGTTCTGCGGCAGCTCCGCAGAGCAGGCGGCCAGGCCCAGCCAGGCCAGAGCCATCCACAGCCAGATTTCCAGCCGCGGAGGGCTCTGGGTAAAAAACAAAAACAAAAACCGCGTATGCAAATGTAAATATTTACGTAGGCTAAAATGGGGAATTGTAGCCACTGCCGTTTGCGTTCCTTATTTTTGCCCTCTTAATCTACGTAAATATTTACGTAGACTATGATGGGGAAGATAAAGGGGAATGCAAATAGCGTGGCGGGCACTATTTGCCTCCCTTTTTGATTCCCCATTTTAGCCTACGTAAATATTTACATTTGAGTACGCGGTTTTTGTTTTCACCCACCCAGCCATGATAGGCTACGTAAAGATTTACATAGCCTATCACATCGTGTGTGTTTTTTAAAAACCTAGTAATGATAGGCTACGTAAATCTTTACGTAGCCTATCACGTCTTTCTTTTTCTTTCTTTTGTTTTTTTTTTACAAGAGTGGAAATGGCGGCGGCGGTGGCAGCCTGTCGGAAGACCGGCCACCGCAGCCGCCGCCCCCGAAGCCATAACCGCAGCTGCCGCCACCCATAAGACCCGCACCAGGTGAGTCTCATCCCGGGAGGGAACCATGTGAGGGCGGGGGGGCAGCAGGCCTTTCCACCACGTAGTTCGGGGCCAAATGCACTGGCATTCGGCCTCACCGTGATCCGTGGCGGAATTCTCTGCCATCCCTACTTTCTAGATGAGACCAAAGGCCTATTGAGTGCAGGAAGGGGTCCTTGTCCAGTGAGAAAGAACGATCTTGGCATGCAAATTCCCACTTTGAGTCCTTGGCATCTCCAGGTATGGCTGGAAAAAGGCCCCGGTCTTAAAGTTTGGAGATCGACTTCCACTCAGTGCAGACAATAGTGGGCGACGTATAGGGACGTACGAATCCCTTACCTTGCTGTCTGCGGGGGGGCCACCGGGGGTAATCGATCCGTTCCTCCTCCTCCAGAATCCTCGCCAGGTGCCCCACTCTGCATTGACTCTGGGGAGCTGCCGGCCACCTCCAAAACCACAGCAGGGACTTTGGAGCTGGGACGCAAATACGCCGTTTGTGTCCCTGTTTTTTCACACCATAGGCTACGTAAGATTTACATAGCCTATCACGTCAAATAGCAGGGATGCAAGTGGTGTAGCGGACCCCTCACTGGGGTCTGTGGAAGATTTCTGCAGCATCCCTAGAGAAGCAGAGAAAGGGTCTGATGCAGGAGGAGGCAGCTTCATGTTTTTGCATCCGTATGAACAGTATATCTCCATCAGCTTCCATTACGATGATTCTAAGTAACCTGCAGAAATCCAGAAAAGATTCAGACTTTCTAAACTGGTGATCCTATTAGGAATGGGGGAGAATTTCTCCCCGAAACTTCGGGGGGCTGAGTGCCAATGCATTTGGCCCCCCGAAATCGGCGGTGAAATTCTCCACCACTCCCCCACCCCCCCTCCCCGGGATGGGACTTACCATTCACGAATGTCCCTCCCGGAGGTGGGTCCTGGCGGCGGTTCGTCGGGTATTCGCCAGGGGCGGGGGCGGCAGCCAGTCTTTTTACCGGCTGCTGCCGCCGCCATTACAAGTGCAGTAAAAAAAAAAAAAACCCGTGATAGGCTACGTAACAATTAACATAGCCTATCATGGCTAGATCTCCAAAGTCAGCCGTGACAGGCTACGTTAATCGTCACGTAGCCTATCACGGGTGACTTTGGGGAAAAAAAAAAAAAGCGCGTACGCAAATGGTGGCCCACATAGGGAGCCGCCATTTGCGTTCCTTATTTGGTACCTGTAGTCTACAAAAAGATTGATGTAGACTACGGCGAAAATAAGGGCAACGCTATTTGCGTTGCCCTTATTTTCGCCGTAGTCTACATCAATCTTTTTGTAGACTACAGGTACCAAATAAGGAACGCAAATGGCAGCTCCCTATGGGGGCCGCCATTTGTGTATGCACTTTTTTTTTTCCCCAAAGTCACCTGTGATAGGCTACGTGACGATTTACGTAGCCTATCACGGCTGACTTTGGAAATCTAGCCGTGATAGGCTACGTTAATCGTTACGTAGCCTATCACGGGGGTGGGGTTTTTTTGTTTGTTTTTTCGCGGCCGGGTAGACAGGGCGCTTCCCTCCCAGCCTGAATTTCGGATGGGCGAGGTGGGGCGTCTCCCCCCCCTCGCATGAACTTCGGGGGGAGAAGCGAAGCGCCTCCCCCCCACCACGAAGCAAGATTCGAGGACAGGTAAGGGACTTTTGTCCATCCCTAGATCCTATCCATTGTGTATTGGAAAACTCTGTTGAGTAACTCTGTCCTATTTTGGTGCAACATCCATTGCGTGTAAAAGCTCAACTATTTCTGTCTCCCCGTTTAGGTGCCTCCCTCTGCGAGGTGTGTGGAACGGTGCTCTCCAGGGCACCAGAGAAAAGTTCCAGAGGGGAAGCCAGTTTGCTGCTACAGATGTGACCGTTGCCCAGAAGGGACGATTTCTAACCGGACAGGTAGCTCAAGCATTGAGAGCCTTGTTCAATTGCAGAGCATACCGGGGTTAGCATGGGAAGATCATGCGCAAGGAGAAGACATGGCCATTTAAGGCTGCACGCTTATATGGACAGTCAGCTAGGGAACTGACACTTCCGTCTCCTTCTTTGTGGCCTGCACTGTCTGTACAAAAAGAACATGTATGCCATGTTTGAGATACTTTTGCTCATTCCAGATGCAGATCACTGTGACCCGTGCCCAGAAGATCAACACCCAAACAGCAACCAAGACCACTGTTTCCCCAAGAAGACCCACTTCCTTTCCTATCAGGAGACACTGGGGTTCATTTTAGCTTCTCTGGCTCTTTTCCTCTCTCTGATTACATCTGTAGTGTTGGCCACCTTCATTCTAAACCGTGACACGCCCATCGTCAAAGCCAACAACCGAGACCTCACCTATGTCCTCCTACTTTCTCTCCTGCTCTTTTTCTTCAGTTGCTTTCTGTTCATCGGTCGCCCCACGAAGGTCACATGTCTTCTACGTCAAACTGCTTTTGGCATCATTTTCTCCATTGCCATTTCTTCTGTGCTTGCAAAAACTGTCACAGTGGTTCTGGCCTTCATGGCCACCAAGCCAGGAAACATGGCCAGAAAACTCTTGGGGAGACAACTACCAAACTCCATTGTCCTGGCCTGTCCCCTCATCCAAGCAGTTATCTGTGCTTTCTGGCTGGTGACCTCTCCCCCATTCCCAGTCTTGGACTTCCATTCCCTGGCTGGAGAAATCATCGTCGAATGTAATGAAGGCTCAGTCACTATGTTTTACAGTGTCCTGGGTTACATGGGTTTTCTGGCTGTCATCAGCTTCATGGTGGCTTTCCTAGCCAGAAAACTGCCTGACACCTTCAACGAAGCCAAGTTTATCACCTTCAGCATGCTGGTGTTTTGCAGTGTTTGGGTCTCCTTTGTGCCCACCTACCTGAGCACCAAGGGGAAGTCTATGGTGGCTGTGGAGGTCTTCTCCATCTTGGCCTCTGGGGCTGGTCTGCTGGCTTGCATCTTCCTCCCCAAATGCTACATTATATTGCTGAGGCCCAGTCTCAACTGTAAAGATCATCTAATCAGGAGAAGGACTTAGGGTGTCTATCACTTTGAAACATGCCCTGCTACTCTAGTTTCCTGTCAAGTACATGTGTAAGAAGGCCAATAACATTGTTGAAAGTGCTGAGTTATTCCTTAAGCTACAGGATCCTTTTCACACTGGGCTTTTGCTCTTTCCCAGTCAACTGGAAATGGACTTAAAGGTTGTCTGTATGGCATTATATTGCTCCTAGATATCTTTCAACCATATAATTTCTTTAAAAAATCATGCCATCACACTATCAGGAATTGGTGTTACATATCATGCATTATAGGTACAACAGAGAGTTGCAGTATGGTTCAGGATTAGGCTCACTTCATAGATACTCTAAATTGTACGGATCTGACTTCCCCTATAAGGAGAACATTCTTCTCTCCTCCATGCCATTCTCCATTCTGCTCACTGGATTGGTCTTGGGGAGGATAGGTTTCATTTCATTTTATTGGCCATTGTTGAGGCATTTGGAACTTGAGTTCTTTCAGAGAGGAAACATGGCCAGATATAAATGTAATGCTAAATGAAAATGAATAAAATAAATTGTGTTCATGTTTCAGTACTTCTGCAAACCTGTTTCCTTCCAGAATGCTCATCCTTCTCTCTTGTTTCTCAGGAGCCCCGTTGTGGCTTGGTTGTTGTTGGCACTTGCCCGCAGAGCTCACTTTTAGCGGGAGTGATACTAGCAGCAAGAACACATTATGGTCAATGTCAGCGACACCCATATTTGCAGAGCTGGAATGTAAAATGTATGAATATGCTGTTGTGGAAAAATGGAAAGGTAGGGTGAGAGAGGAGACAACAGTGTAACAGATTCATTCAAAATCAGGGACCTTTTATTGAACATTGGAAAAATAGCAATGCACCTCCTCATTATAGCAGGCCCGGTTGTGGCTCCTGTTAGATAAGGTGTCAGGGACAGAACAGGGTCCTGTAATGTGGAATGGAAATCAGGCAGGTGGGTTGTTCTAAGCTTTATAAAATCGAATAGATTTCACCATCCTTCCTGAAATTTGCAGGTGCCAGAAAGACATGCTTGTTTTACATCACCGGAAAATTTCAGGGAGATTGGTTAATTGGTTATTGTGGGAGAAAGGGTAGTTAACAGAAAAAAGAAGAAAAAACTAAGTCATGCAATAGTGTTCCTGAAAGCCTGTGTTGGCTCCCTTTGGTGCCCATCATTTGTGAACAATAGAATAGGCTCTTTATTTTGGAGACTGATATTTTCCTATTCCTTTCCACTATCGTTGATGGAACTGATTTTTAAAATGCCATGTCCTTATTTTAAAAATATTTTTTATTTGCATAATGCAAGTCTGTGGGTGTCTCATCATGTGGACCTCGGAATGTGCGGGTGTGGTGGGCAGGGGAATCACTGCCGTGTGGAGGAGAAGCCCAACCAGCAGCAGAAGTTTAGTGGTGCGTTTCTGGGACCTCTGTGTGTGTGAGAATGTGGTCAGGCAGAACAGATGTTAAAAGGAAAAGGGTTACAACAGAAATTACAAAGCACTCTCCAGAGGTCGTATTTTTTGCTAGAGATGCATCTAACTAAGAGATATAAGGCAGTATTCAAACACCCATATTTTGGACACCAATTTACTGCCTCAGGCTCTAGCTGCCAAATTGGAGCTGACCTTAACCCAGCAGTCTCTGGTCAGTGACAGGGGTGGAGGAGGGGGAGACCAGCCTGCGTTCGGTTCATTGTGTGAGAGAGAGCTGGTTAGAAAACAAGATGGTGCCTTGAGTTGTAGCGTTCTTTTTGGGCACCGCCGTTTGTTTTAATGCTTCAATTAATTTCGCCATTTTTATCACCTTGCTTGACATCTCACTCAGCAGTTTCAACACCTCGCTAGACTCTCGAATTATGGAGTTTGTATTGGAAAAGTTACACTTGGGATTTACTTAGAGGTCCCTCACCCTGCTTACAGGTTGGATCCAGCACTGCTGCTTGGATGATCCTTCAACCATATTGAAAAGAAAAGTGCTCTTGTGTTTCCTCACAACAGCACTGAGAAGAGAAGAGAACCGCGTATGAATGAATGGATGACGTTACTGACTAAGTCTTCTGACATTGTCATAGTATCAACACATCACTGCAGGCGATTTTCATTTTTGCAAGGAGAGAAAAAAATGCAGAGAATGGACTGACAAAGCCCGACTCGGGCTCCACGAGAGGGGATTAAAAGCTTTACATTGGATATTGGACTCTCAATTTTTATCATTGTGGGAAAGGAATCTCCTAGTGGTGTTTGAGGCGGGCTGGGAAAAATAATTTTATTCTGAGCTTTTAGATACTGATTTTTAGTTTTTGTTGTGTTTTCAATTTTTACTCATTACTGATATTGATAATTGTCTTAACATTTTAGAAACATTGTTTTCCAGCTAGTTGTATCATTTTACAATTCTAACTTGACAGATAACTTGTCTTATTTTTAAATGAGAAAATCTAAATGAATCAGTCATCCTGGAGATCATGATCTCTTGCCCACCTCCAAACAGAATAAGATTGTGAGTTCTTTTTCACCACTGGAGAATCAGCTTCGAACGTGAGTTGTTCATCAAGATCTGCCTTCTTCTAGGCACTCTCCATGTCTCCAAGCCATTCAGTTGACATTCAAGACCAGGAGACGTTTCGGTCCTCCAAGGAGCTAGTTACTTTGAAGCTGTCAACTGGTTATGCTCCAAAAAAACCCTCAGCCCTCTGCTTGGTTGCTACCAAAGCAAAGCCCTGAAGACTGGCAGGCTGTTAGGTATTTAAATTTAAATGAATTTTGTTCTCCTGAAACAAATGCTAGCATTAATGAAGGCTGAAGTGGATTTAGTCACTCAGGATCAGGTAGAAAACCCCTTGTCAGTAGGTCCTAACACTAGGCAGCTACAGGCAGCAATTAACATACTGCCCCCAAAGAGAATATATATTTAAAAAGGAAGATCCATTGTATGGGCTCCAATGGCGCACTTGCCTCCTCTAGCGATAGATTAGAGGTGATGTCTCCAATATACTGTAAGGCTGTGCTGTAAATCTGTGTGTTTTTTTTTATAGGATGGCGATGCATTGTGAATTGGCAAATTAATCCTTTTTTGAGGAGCTTTCTCTCAGGGATTGTGAAGGATTGCTGGTTTCACCCCAACAACCCAGCAAGGTAGACCAGGCCAAGCACGGCCACCAGATTCCCTTAAATTAACCCAGGAGCTCCCTTCCAGGCCAATAGGCACTGTAGTCAGCACTGAAGTTATTCAGGACACAAGACACCAACTGGAAGTTGGGTAAAAATGTTTTTTGGGGAAGGAACGAAGAGGAAGGGAGAGGGAGAGGTGGTCGGTTGTCCAAGAAATTACAAGCAAGGTACAAAACACTAAGCAAAACCAGAAATGCCAAACACCAAGGCACACATCTCAAGAGCAAAACAGTAAAGCGAGCTGGGCTATCCTACACATACGAAAGTATGGGCCTCCCAGGATCGCCGTTGACCAGCAGCTAGGGATGTCAGAGACTTCCGCCATGGATCTCGGTGAGCCCGAATGCCAGTGCATTCGGCCCCCCAAAATCCATGGTGGAACAAAGCCCCTGCCCCCGCAACCCACGAAAGGCATGTGGGACGGAGCACTTACCTGCTGCCGTCCGCGCTGACTTGTGAATAGCGGCCACCCTGCGGCCGCCATTTGCTTCTTCATCTAAGCCGTGATAGGCTATGTAAATACTTATGTAGCCAATCACGGCTAAGGCAGGGACGCCTTTTGCGTCCCTGTGGAGGCCGTGATAGGCTACGTAAGAATTTATGTAGCCTATCATGGCAAGCAAAAAAAAAAAAGGATGCAAATGGCAGCAGCTACGGTGGCCACCATTTGCATTCCCTTTTTTTCGCCGTCTTAACCTATGTAAATATTTACGTAGGCTATTACAGCAAAAAGAAAGGGGACCACAAATAGCGTGGTGGGTTTGATAATTAGCTGGATGTGGAAATAAAAGCTGAGCTGGGAGCAAGTGGGGTGCTGACATGTGTAGGAGTAAGTCGTATTGAACTCAGTAAGACTTACTTCTGAGTAGACAGGCACAGAGTTGGTTCTCCTCTCCATTTTAGCCTCACAACGTCACCAACAATGCTGGATGTGGAATTAGAAAGCCTAGCAGGGGGAATAATACCTCGTGCTGGGCTCCAGACCGGCATGGACATTTTGAAAGGTTTCTTTCTTTCTTTCTTTCTTTCTTTCTTTCTTTCTTTCTTTCTTTCTTTCTTTCTTTCTTTCTTTCTGTCAAACAGCGTTGCTTTAAACAAAGAGTGCATCACTCAGGCACACCCAGGGCAGCCTTGTTTTGGGAAGCCCAAAGGAGGAGGAAGTGTTTTGGCTGAAAGTAAACGGAGACGGAGGATTTCAATTGAAAAAGAACACCCACAAACAAGGTGGTGAGCACAATTCATTTTAAAAAAACAAAAAAATACGTATTTATTATCGGAATATACTACCTTGCGTTTTTATTTATGAAAATTTCGCCACTCTGTGCGGATGACCAAAAAAAAGCCGCATGACTGCTGGCTCCGCAGGACCTCGTGGTGCCGTTCCGCAGAGGATTCCGTGGCACAGACTGAAGGGAATTTGACCCCATTTCAGTCCGTGGCAGAATTCTCTGACATCCCGAGTGTTGCTATGCTGATACCTTTGTAGTGAAAAGACAAAAAAAGACAAATCTTGTCTGAGAGTGTTGCTTAAGAAATAGAGTCTGGCATCACCCATCTTGAGAGTGAAGGATTAAGCTTGCTCTAAGATGGTTTGGAGAGGGTTCTGTATATGTATGGTTCATCAGGTAACCCTTCATATTGGTAACTTATCTTGAGAGAACCTCTGAACCAGGGCATATGCCACAGGAACAGGGGTGGCGGGTGGGTAGGGATGGCAGAATATTCCACCACAGACTCCATTGTGGCCAGTTTTTTTTTTTAATCGGGCATCTGATGTCCATGGTGGAATGGGTCCACCTACCTCCACGTCCCACCAGACCCGCGTGGAGCCGGATCCTCCTCGCCAGCCAGCTCCCTACAGCAAGCGAGACAGCCGCCATTGCTGTGCCGTATCACTGAGCACTCAATGCAGGAAGGGTCCTGGACACCATTTACATGGTGGACGACATTTGCGTCCCTGTTTTTTTCATGCGATAGGCTACGAAAATACCTATGTAAATACAAATATATAGCCTATCACATGAAAAACAGGGATGCAAATGGCGTAGCAGATGCCATTTGTGGCTGGATCCCTTCCTGCAGTGAGTGCTCAGCGATACGGCATAGCACTGAGCACGCCGTGGAGTCGCCATGGAGCGGAGCCGGCTGGCAAGGATTCCGGGGGAAGGAATGGGTCGAATCCATCCCCATGCAGACCCCCCCCCAGACTGGCAAGTAGGGGATTTGTACATCCCTAGGGGTGGTGTCGGGGATCATGTGGGGAGAAAAAGTAGCATTTTGTATCTTTTCTGTTTCTGGTATTCTGATGGCAAAAACTTAAACAGAAAACAATAAAAGGTGTACAGTAAGGTAGAGAATGGCTATTTCCATCCCTGTCCTTGAGGGCTGAACAAGGTTCCACATAATGAACATCGTGTCATGATTGCAATATTTCAATCGTTGTTGCTCATTCCAGATGCAGCTCGCTGTGCCCCATGCCCAGAAGATAAACACCCAAACAAGAACCAAGGCCAGTGTATCTCCAAGAAGATCCATTTCCTTTCCTATCAAGACACACTGGGGCAAATTTTAGCTTAACACCCAATTGTCAAAGCCAACAACCGAGATCTCACTTATGTCCTCCTCATCTCCCTCCTGCTCTGCTTCCTCTGCTCCTTCCTGTTCATTGGCCAACCCACAAAGCTCACCTGCCTTGTGCAACAAAGTGTTTTCAGCAGCATCTTCCCTGTTGCGATTTCTTCCATTTTGGCAAAATGGAAGAAATGGTAGTTCTGGCCTTCATGGCCACCAAGCCAGGAAACACGGCCAGAAAACTCTTGGGGAGACAACTGCCAAACTCCATTGTCCTAGCCTGCCCCCTCATCCAAGCCGTGATCTGCACTTTCTGGCTGATGACCTGTCCACCTTTCCTAAATGTAAGCTTCCATTCCCTGCCTGGAGAGATCATCGTGGAATGCAACGAAGGCTCAGTCACCGTGTTTTCAACTGTCTTGGGTTACATGGGTTTCCTGTCTCTTGTTAGCTTCATGGTGGCTTTCCTAGCAAGGAAACTGCCCGACAGCTTCAATGAAGCCAAGTTTATCACCTTCAGCATGCTGGGGTTTTGCAGCGTTTGGGTTTCCTTTGTGCCCACCTACTTGAGCACCAAAGGGAAGTCCATGGTGGCTGTGGAAATCTTCTCCATCTTGGCCTCCAGGACTGGTCTCCTCAGTTGCATCTTCCTTCCCAAATGTTACATTATTCTCCGGAGGCCCAGTCTCAATTGTAAAGATCACCTAATAAGGAGAGGAACCTGTGATTACAATACATTGTTTTTTTTAAAAAAACACCCTGCTAATTCATCTTCCAGTCAATCACTCACAATTCAGCTTCCTATTTGTTCCCACAGGATTTATTGTGATCCCAATTTCTTTTATTTTAAAATAAAACCTTCCAACTGTGTAAGTCTTGGTTCTAACATTTCCTTAGGCAGTGTAGATGCCTGGAGGCAAACCCTCTTAATAACACAACAAGGGACAGATGATAGTCCGCAGCCTTCTGTTGGTGTGTTTCAATGGGAGATGGGATGGGCCAAGACATTGTTGGTGGGCAGAGGTGGCGCGACTCATCTTTTCTTTCCCCGCACTGGACTCTTCTGGAGGAGGGTGACTGTTCTCTTTCTCTCTCCCTGAGGAATATCCTGATTGCCTTTGGTGTGAGAATAGAAACCAGCAAAGCTCCTGTGTGTCTTGGACAGTCTGTGCAGTAAGTGGATCCGAAAAGGAGGTAGAGGGTTGACTTTGCTCTCTGCAGTAAATCCTGTTGGACTCATGTGTTCCCCTGGACGTTGGAAGGGGAACAGGGCCCTGTTGGAGTGCTAATGTTGTGGTTCATCACCTTATGCTCACCCTGTATTTAGGCAGAAATAACATGTCAATCACAGAGGTCTCCTTCTAGGGATGGCGGAGAATTTCTCCCCGAAACTTCGGGGGGCCGAGCGCCAATGTGTTTGGCCCCCCGAACAAGTTTCGGGGAGAAATTTTCCACCCCTCCACCCCCCGCACCCCCCCCCAGGATGGGACTTACCTTTGCCGAATGTCCCTCCCGGCGGCGGGTCCGGCCGGCGGTTCGTCGGGTCTTCGTCAGGGGCGGGGGCGGCAGCCGATCTTTCGACCGGCCGCTGCCGCCGCCATTGCAATAAAAGAAAAAAAAAAAACGCCCCCGTGATAGGCTACGTGACGATTAATGTAGCCTATCACGGCTAGATTTGGAAAGTCAGCTGTGATAGGCTATGTAAATCATCACTTAGCCTATCACGGGTGACTTTAAAAAAAAAAAAAGCACGTACAGATAATGGCGGCCCCCATAGGGAGCCACCATTCCCATTCCTTATTTGGTCACTGTAGTCTACGTAAATGTTTACGTAGACTACGGTGAAAATAAGGGCAACGCTATTGTCACGTAGCCTATCACGGGGGCATTTTTTTTTAACTGTTTAGTTCGCGGCCGGGCGAGGCGAGGCGCCTCCTCCCCGGCCTGAATTTCGGCCGGGCGAGGCAGGAAGCCTCCCACCCGGCCTGAACTTCACGGGGGGAGCAACGAAGCGCCTCCCCCCCACCGTGGGAAATCTTCGAGGACAGGTAAGTGACTTTCGTCCACCCCTAGTCTCCTTCTACATAAAATGAACCATGCCTAAGGGCTGGAACCCCTGAAATGTCTCACTGTTCAGAGTTGGGGTGGCTGCACATAAAAATGCTGCAGCCCAATTTATTGCATGGATTAACCACTTGCTAGCATTTTTTTTTTTAACAGAAAAATTGTTAAAAGACAATTTAAGGCATTTGACTGAGTGGAATGTTTTCTTGTTTCTTTGTTGGTTTATTTCATGTTATGGGAACTGCATCCCAATTTGTTAAAACTATATTCAGCACCAGATATTTTAATGAACAAAGAACCAATGAGAAGACAGGATTATTCCCTTTTACCATTATTGGTTTCCCTTGGCATCAGACCACCTGCTATTGCATTCCACTGCTTGCCCCACATACACGGTACCAAGACAAATACGAGTCAGATAAAAGCCACGTTGTCTGCAGATCATGTTCTGACATATCTGACCCAGCCTGACCGTTCCTTATCAAAATGGTTTGAGGAGATTTGAAAATACAGCTCGATCTTATATTATCAGATGAACAGATCAACAACAGGACTTATCTCCATAAAGTGATAGGACCATGAAGATAACTGAATTCTATTGAATCAGGGTCTCCAAACTGCCACCCAAGAAGGCTTTCAGTATGCAATTGCCAGACCTCATTCACAGGGTTTGAGAAGGTTTTCAGACATCGCCATTTTCCCCTTGTCACTCTCTTGTGTTTCCCAGCGCTACGTCTGTCTTATTTTTCCCTCCACAAACACCCATTCTGGGGGAAAGAACCAAGTAGCTGCACAAGGCCTTTGGACTAGGGATGTCAGAGAATTCCACCACGGATCTCAGGGAGGCCGAATGCCAGCGCATTCGGCCCCCCGAAATCGGTGGCAGAACGGTCTGCCCGCCCACCCCACCCGGGACAGGACTTACCTTGGGCAGATCTTCCTGGTGGCGGCTGCAGCGGCGGTTTGGCGGCAGTTCAGCGGCGGCGGCTGCGGCGGCCAGTATTCCGACCGGCTGCCGCCACCACCATTTCCAGTTAAAAAAAACAAAAAACAAAAAAAGTGATAAGCTACGTAAAGATTTACATAGCCTATCGCAGCTGGATTTTTTAAAAAACACCGTGATAGGCTACGTAAATGTTTACATAGCCTATCACAGCTGATTTAAAAGAAAAAAACAAACACGCCCGTACGAAAATGGCGGCGCCCATGGGCGCCGCCATTTGCGTATGCGCGGGGTTTTTTTCTTCTTTTAAATCAGCCGTGATAGGCTACGTAAACATTTACATAACCTATCATGGCTGACTGCAGGGACGCAAACGGCGGCAGCTATGGCCGCCACCATTTGCGTCACTGCTAGCCAGCGGCCGGATGTCTGGCCGCTGGTGGAGCCGGCTGACGGCTCCGCAGAATGCCTGCAGAGCAGAGCCAGCCAGCCAGAATTTTGCGGGGAGGGATGGAGCACCTCCCCCCACCATGAATGTCACCCTTCGAAAAGGTAAGTGACTTTTGTACATCCCTACTTTGGACTGATGGTGCCAGGAGCTGTCCATCTGGAGAGCACACCCTCTCCTGCCAGCGGGTGGAACCACTTCGTCTAACATGTGGATGGTGGAGCAATGAGGGGCAGGTGGAGAACAGTGTGTCTGTGACAAACCCTCTGCTGATACAGATGCACAGTACCCCTAGGACATCTGGTCAGTTGGCACCCTGTCAGGCAACCTAAATAGTTTTATCTAGCCTTGGCTAAACCACACTTGGAATACTGTGTACAGTTCTGGTCACCACACCTAAAGAAAGGTATGGTAGTGCTGGAAAAAGTGCAGAAAAGGGCAGCTAACATGATCAAGGGGCTGGAGCATCGTCCCTGTGAGAGAAGGTTCCAGTAGCTGGGATTGTTTAGCTTGGGAAAAAGAAGAGTAAGGAGAGACATGATGGAGGTCTACCAAATTATGCATGGTGTGGAGAGTATGGATGGTGAGACATTTTTCTCTGTCTCTCAAAATTCTAGAACCCGGGGTCATCCTGTGAAGCTGATTGGTGGGAGATTCAGGATAGATAGAAGGAAGGCCTTCGTCACAGAGCACATAGTTCAGCTATGGAATTTGCTAGCACAGGATGTAGTGATGGCACTAAGTTGGATGACTTCCTGGTCAACAGCTGGATGGCCACTATTTGAACAGAATTCTAGACTAGATGAATCCTTGGTCTGATCCAGCATGGCTCTTCTTATGTTCTTATGATCTTATCTCAGTCTTTGTCCTTCAAAATGTGAACCGTTCAGTAGTCGGCACAGACGGCAGCAGGTAAGTGCTCCATTTTGCGCACCTGTAGTGGGTTGGGGGCTCCATTCTGGGCCCATTTTGCAGGGTGGTGGGGCGGGGGGCTTCGTTCCACCACAGATTTAAGGGGCCGAATGCACTGGCATTCGTCTTCACCGAGATCCGTGGAGGAATTCTCCACCATCCCTAGTCCTATCTCACTTCTTTGTCCTCCAAAATGTGAACAACTCTTTAATCTCTTTTCTTGAATAGACTGACTGGTTTCAAACATTTTGGGTTTTTGAGATGGAAGTTACTGTCTTTTAAAACTTGGGTCTAGGGATGTACAGAAGTCCCTTACCTGAACCCGAAAGTTGATTCGTGGTGGGGGGGAGGTGCTCCGTCCCTCCCCCCTGAAATTCTGGCCGGGGGGGAGGCGCCCCGTCCCTCCCGCCTCGAATCCTGTCCTGCCGGGACGCAAATGGTGGCGGCCGTAGCCGCCACCGTTTGCGTCCCTGCAGTCAGCCGTGATAGGCTACATAAATGTTTACGTAGCCTCTCACGGCTGACTGAAAAACAACAACAACAACAACATGGGCGCCGCCATTTGCGTTCCTTATTATGGCACGTGTAGTCTATGTAAACATTTACGTAGACTACGGCGAAAATAAGGGGAATGCTATTTGCATTCCCCTTATTTTTGCCATAGTCTACGTAAATGTTTACATAGACTACACGTGCCAAAATAAGGAACGCAAATGGCGGCGCCCATGGGCACCGCCATTTGCGTACGCGCAGGTTTTTTTTTTCCCCCCACTCAGCCGTGATAGGCTAAGTAAACATTTACATAGCCTATCACGGTGTTTCTTATGTTATGTTATCTTATCTTATGTTCTTATGGTCGTATCTCACTTCTTTGTCCTCCAAAATGTGAACAACACTTTAATCCCTTTTGTTGAATAGACTGACTGGTTTCATACACCTTGGGCTTTTGAGATGGAAGTTACAGTCATTTAAAACTTGGGTCCAGGGAATGACCAGGCACTAGGTAATTCCATTTTTGCTGGTGAGACCACTGACATCAGAAATGGAGGCTCTGACATTATCGGACACACCAGCCATCCGTTTCTTCTAAGGGGCTGGCTTTTTATGGAATGGAGATCCCCCATAAAGAAGACCCCCTCAGTGCTTCTAGAGCTTTCCTATACACCATTTAACAGGAAGCCAGATGCTCTCTCGCAGACCATCCTCTCTGCAATACACTCAGTACATGCCCTAAGACTCGAGGCTGTACTCAAATAGGGAATATTACTACATAAGGTAGACTTCTTTTTTTATTGGGAATTCTGAGTATTTGTGTGATTGTTGCCTTCCCTGTTGTTTCTCTCTCCCTTCTTTCTCTTTCCCCCCCTAAATAACTGCTTTTTATATTCAGAGATTTGGCTGTGTTGTTTTAAAAGGGATTTCTCACGGAGCTCTTCCCCACAAGGTTACGAAGTTGCCATTTGTCTTTTAAAAGTTTTAGATGCATTTCGGAACATTCACTGTTTCTGTGCTTTGGAAAGGAAAGACCAAAGTACCTTTCTTTCTTCTTTCCCAGGTCTGGGCTGAAGAAAGGGTCCTTGGCAATAGGGCTCCGAAGCAGATGGAAAGACTAGGATGTGTGAGGAAGTGTTTCTTGACTGGTGGCAGCCTGTCAGATATTCTTTTCCTGGGGAACCCACATAAAGAAGAGGAAAAGTTATCCCCTCTCCCAGTCTCATGACAGTGTCCAGCAGCCAGCTGACCATCAAAATTCAGACGTGTCTCCCTTCATTGCAGGGAGGCATTTTACCCTCTTCTCCCTCCGACTGAGAAATGCAGAGGCAGGAGACGCAATCGGCAGGCGATTCTTGCCCTCCCACCTGTCACATCTGTTCGGGTCTCCTTCCCTGCAACTCCGCTGCCATCCTCAATGCCTCTGTCATCCTGATGGTGCCCCCAACAATCGAAAACAAATGCCCACAGAAAGCAGACAGAGTGATTTCTTCCACTATGGGAGAATTTCACGTGGAGGTCATGATGCTCCTGTTCCATGGGCTGGAAACATACTGCATTTCTTGCATTTTGCGAAAACATGGGATAGGCTGGGGGAAATGGTGGGATACACCCTGGAGGGTAATGGCATCACCTAAAGGGCCTGCAAACTTCCATGACAGAGCCATCTCAATAGCAAGATAAAAGCTCTGTGTGATGAACCCCTAAGCAGTTTTCGGAAATCCGTTTCTTCCCTGATCAGCTCCGGGATGGCAGCTGGATGGCCACAACATCATGTATCCCTAATGACCTCCAGACGCGGCCAGTTCGGAGGAAATCATTCATGGAAACAGGCCCTTACGCAGCTGAGACTAGAACCTCCAACCCCTGCCAGCCTCCTGAGCCTTCAACCAAAGTTGGGAAGGAGGTCAAGGAGATGCTGTTCTGCTCTTAATAGCATCTGGATTCCTCCCCTCCTCTTTCCCAGTGCACAGCTGAGACGAGAGCCCCTCTGCCCAGGGGGAGGGAGAATGCTCTGGGATGTTTGCTTGGTGAAGGCCTTCCTCTCCCTCACGGGAATACAGAGCACAAGCCGATACTGTTTTCCTGATGTATTAAGCATAGAAGCAACATCCAGGCACTGCTCAATTAACCACTGACCGAGATGGGCTGTAGCTCCATGGGAGAGGCCCACATTGCAGAGAAGGCCTCACAGTTCAGTCCCCAATCTCCAGGCAGGGCTGGGAAAAAGCCGCTTCCCTACCCCGGGGAAACATTGCCAGTCTAAAAAGTGTCATGGGAATTCGATGCTCTGCCTGGGAAGAAGATGGCTTCTGAGCCGACTCACTGTCTTTTGCTCCACTCCCTTCACCAGCACCGGCAGGGGGATTGCCAGTCTTGGCTTGGCCTGAAGAGAAGTTGACAACACACATGTAAAATCATCCAGAGAGACAATGCGGACTGTGCAGGGGCTGATGGGAGCTGTAGTCCAACACAAGTAGAGGCTGCTAGGGTGGGGAAGGCAGCTCCACAGAGTTGGTTAGTGCTGCTGCCAGCGTGTGGGTCTGCGTGGAGAGCAAATGTTCTCCTGTGCCCATATCACATCATAGGAGGCGAAGACATGTTACGGGGTGGCAGGGAGAGCAGACGGGCTTCTTCACACAGGGCTTTTATCCTGCTACTGAGATGGCTCCCCCACGGACGGATGCGGGCTCTTTAGGTGATGATGGGAACCTCTAGGGCATCTCCTGCCTTTCCCCCCAGCCTATCCGGGGTTTTCCCCAACCACAAAAAATGTGGTATTTTCTCCAGCCCATGGAACAGGAGAACCATGATCACACTCTGAAATTCTCCAAGAGAGGAAAAACCCGCTGTGTCTGGGCTTGCTGAGGAGGGACTTCCTAGATTCAAACCACGTGTCTGCCATGTAAATGCTTGAGCATATTTCTTGATGGGAGGGAGAAGAGGGTAAAATTCTGCCCTGCAATGGAAGGAGACAGATCTGATCCCGCACCCCACTGAGCTCAGAATCAAGGTCCTCTGTTGATTCAGAGCACTCCATTAACTTCAGTGGGGCTTACTTCCAAGTAAGTGTGCTGAAGGTTGCAGACTTACAGCCCACTGTTATGTCTACTCCGAAGGAAGTCATAGCTTTCCTGGGGGCTGCGAGGAAACAGTATGGCGCAAGTTAAGCAAGGAAAACAAGATGCCCCTGCCCCTGCTCCTTTTCACACGTGCCAGGGAGGGGAGGCGCTCCTTGGATTCAGACCATGTCTTTACGTAGACTACAGCAACCAAATAAGGAATGGGAATGGCGGCTCCCTATGGAGGCTGCCATTATCCGTACGCGCTTTTTTTTTTTTTTTTTAAGTCACCCGTGATAGGCTACATGACGATTTACGTAGCCTATCACGGCTGACTTTGCAAATGTAGCCATGATAGGCTACGTTAATCGTCATGTAGCCTATCACGGGGGAGTTTTTTTTTTCCTTCTTTTATTGGAATGGCGGCGGCGGCAGCCAGTCGAAAGACCGACTGCCGCTGCCGCCCCGGACGAAGACCCGACGAACCGCCGGCCGGACCCGCCGCCGGGAGGGACATTCGGCAAAGGTAAGTCCTGTCCCGGGGGGGGGGTGCGGGGTGCGGATAATTTCTCCCTGAAACTTGTTCGGGGGGCCGAACACGTTGGCGCTCGGTCCCCCAAAGTTTCGGGGAGAAATTCTCCGCCATCCCTACTGGCAGCAGCAGCTCTCCAGGGTTTCAGTCAGGGAGCTTTCCTACCTTTTCTGGAGAAGCCGGGCATTAAACCTGGGACCCTCTGCATGCAAAGGATTCAAAGCCAGTGCTCTGTGGCTCTGAGCTATGTATGGTCCCATTCTAAGCCGTAGCACGATTCCGCTTTCCTTCTCTGGCTATGGTAGTGACACAGAAACCCTGGGAACTATAATGTCCAGAGACTGGGGGAGCCAAGCTCTGCTGTTGCATCTACTGCTGCAAGGCGAAATATCAAAGGGGTGTGTGTATGTATAACGCAGAGAAGGGGAACCTGGAAGCTGGGATTTGTGCATTCAACCAATAGGTTGGGAGGACATCTCATACTTTGTTCCACCAACACTGAAGTCACTGGTTTGTGTCCTCCTTGTATCTGAGTTTGGAATAAATGATTTTCAGAGTCTTGAGCCAGAAGCTGGCTTTGCAGTCTCCTTCTCTTCTGAATTGAGCTGAGGGTGGGGGTGACCTGGGGAGGGCTGGCCATTATATCTCTGCTTCCTTGCAAACAGGAGAACAGGTGACCTGCCCCTAGAGGCTGCTTGGTGCAAGGAGGGTAGGCAGAGCGAAACAATGTTTGGGCTTCATGTGAAGAGTTTCATAATGACCAAGAAATGCCCACCCTTCCACCCCCCACAGACGTCATGTAAGACAGGGGTGGGGAAGGTTGATTTCTGGGTGAGCTGAAGTAGATGAGCAAACATTTCAAACTTGCAGTTGGGTAATCAGAGCAGCAACAAATGTCTCCCTCCCACCTTAAACTATATTGTATCTTCACTTGCCTCCTGTCATAACTCCCATCACTGCAGCATATTCAAGCACTACCAGCAAGTCCTGGCCTTGGCGTTCGCCATGAAGGAGATCCACAAGGACACAATTCTCCTCCACAACCACACCCTTGGCTTTCGCATCTATGACCACAGCAACATCGCAAGATGGATCCACTTGAACAGTCTGTCTCTGCTCTCCACGTTGGGGTGAATGTTTCCTAATTACAAATGTCACAGACATGATCAACTGCTCTCCATTATTGGGGGTCTCGATTCCAAATCCTCGAGGGAGATTGCTTCTGTAATGGGCATCTTCAAGATCCCACAGGTAAGGGGATTCATTTGGGGAGAGATGTAGGGGATCTGCAGACCTCAGGAACTCTGAGCTGGAGAGGCCAATCTCTGAAGCCATTTCCCCCCATGCTGTGGGTGTGTTGCCTTGATTGTGGATGGTAAGAGCAGGAGGCCTTGTGACCTTGGCTAACCTGCCCCATCATAACCTCGGTTGTAGCCAGGAGTCTCAGGTGGATATTGTTTGACTAGTCCCAATCAGCACTGGGTCTGTTACATAAGAAAATGATTTGGATGGGGAGAAAAAAATCGAGAAAAAAATCATAGACAGGTGGATCCGGAAGCTCCGCCTGACCAGGGCTTCACCATTCACGCTGATGCAATCGTGTGGGTTACAGAGGTGGGTTTGAAGTGGTTGTCATGGGGGCCATAAAGAATGTTGCAGTTCTATGGCTTGAGAGCGGAAGGTGTCTTTCGAAGGGATGTATGAAAGTCACGTACCTGTTTGTGGATTATGGTGATGGTGGCAGGGGAGGTGCTCCGTTCCTCCCCCCTGGAATCCTTTGTGGCCAGCTGTGCTCCACGGCAGCTCTGCAGAGCAGCCAGCCAGGCCTGGCCAGGCCAGAGCCGTCTGCAGCCGGATTTCCAACCACGGAGGGCTCTCGGTAAACAAAAAACAAAAAAACCCTGCGTACGCAAATGACAGCTACGGCTGCCACCATTTGCGTTCCTTATTTTTGCCCTCTTAATCTACGTAAATATTTACGTAGACTATGACGGCAAAAATAAAGGGGAACGCAAATAACGTAGCGTGCGCTATTTGCATCCCTTTTTGATTCTCTGTTTTAGCCTACATAAATATTTACATTTGAGTACCCGGTTTTTGTTTTTGTTTTAACCCACCCAGCCATGATAGGCTACGTAAAGATTTACGTAGCCCATCACATTGTGTTTTTTTTCTTTTAAACCTAGTCATGATAGGCTACGTAAATCTTTAGGTAGCCTATCACGTCTTTCTTTTTCTTTCTTTTTTTTTTACAAGGGTGGAAATGGCGGCGGCGGCGGCAGCATGTCGGAAGTCGGGATGTACGAAAGGTACTTACCTTTCGTGAATTTTGTTTATGGTTGGGGGGGAGGCATTCCGTCCCTCCCCCCGGAATCCTCGCCGGGGGGGAGGCACTCCGTCCCTCCCCCCCCGGAATCCTGGCCGGCCGGCTGTGCTCCACAGCGATTCTGCGGAGCCGCCAGCTGGCTCCACCAGCAGCCAGACATCCGGCCGCTGGCTAGCAGGGACACAAATGGCGGCAGCCGTAGCTGCTGCTGTTTGCATCCCTGCGGTCAGCTGTGATAGTCTACGTGAACATTTACATAGCCTATCACTTTTTTTAAAAAAAACCTAGCCAGGATAGGCTATATAAATCTTTATGAAGCTTATTAGGTTTTTTTTTTTTTAACTGGAAATGGCGGCGGCGGCAGCCGGTCGGAAGACCGCCCGCCGCCGTCGCCGAAGCCGTCGCCGAAGCCGCCGCCAGAGCCACCGCCGGAGCCGCCGCTGCCTGGAAGATCCGCCCGAGGTAAGTCTCATCCCGGGGGGGATCCGAGGGGGTTGGGGGTGGCAGGCCGTTCCGCCACATATTTCGGGGGGCTGAATGCACTGGCCTTCGGCCTCACCGAGATCCGTGGCGGAATTCTCTGACATCCTTAGGTGTAGCGGCCGCCATTTGCGTTCCTTCGCTGAGGTGTCATAGGCTACGTAAATATTTACGTAGCCTATCACGGCAAGAGAGGGGATGCAAATGGCGGCCTCTACGCCATTTGCATCCCTCTGTTTTGCCGTGATAGGCTACATAAATATATACGTAGCCTATCATGGCTAAAGAAAAGACAGGGACGCAAATGGCATAGTGGCTGCCATTTGCATTCCTGCCTTTTGCCGTGATAGGCTACGTAAGTACTTACATAGGCTATCATGGCCTCCGCAGGGACCCAAATGGCATCCTAGTGTTAGCCGTGATAGGCTATGTAAATACTTACGTAGCCTATCACGCTATTCGATGGGAGGCGAATGGTGGCCGCAGATGCGGCCGCCATTCGCGGAGCACCGGACAGCCAACACGAGGTAGGCTCCATTCCGGGCCCATTTCATGGGGTTGCAGGGGGGATTGCTTCGTTCTGCCATGGATTCCGTGGGGCTGAATTCACTGGAATTCGGCCTCCCTGGAATCAGTGATGGAATTCTCTAACATCCCTACATTCAAGCGAGTGCAATAAAACAATTAGCAGCATAACTGGGCCAGATAGGCCATTAGATAAGTGACAAGATGCCTCATCCCAGGTGGAAATACAGCAAGATATGTAAGAAGAAGACAAGCTTACAGGACAGGATGATATCCAAGAAATCTTCCAAGATCACTTTGAATTCTGTTCCTGTCTTCCAGGGCATTAGCTATCTGGCCCAATTTTGTGTCATCCGCAAATGTGATCAGCATTCCCTGCACCTCCTCCTCCAAGTCATTAATGACAATGTTGAAGAGCACTGGGCCCAGGACTGAGCCCTGTGGTACCCCACTCGTTACGTCTCCCCAGTTGGAGAAGATCCCATTAAGAAGCCCTCTTTGAGTCCGATTCTGTAGCCATCTGTGGATCCACCTGATGAGTGCTTCATCTAGCCCACTTTGAGCTAGTTTGCTCATTAGCCTATCATGGTTGGGGGTGGGTTTTTTTAAAAAAAAACACGTACACAAATGGCGGCGGCCATTTCCTTATTTGGGCATGTGTAGTCTGCGTAAACCTTTATGTAGACTACGGCAAAAATAAGGGGAACGCTATTTGCGTTCCCCTTATTTTCACCATAGTCTACATAAATGTTTACATAGACTAAAAGGTAAAGGTAAGGTAAATGTGTCCCCAACCAGTTGTGTCCGACTCTAGGGTGCGGTGCTCAACCCCGTTTCTAAGCTGAAGAGCCAGCGCTGTCCGAAGACGCTTCCGTGGTCATGTGGCCGGCATGACTGGACACCGAGGTGCACGGAATGCTGTTACCTTTCCCTCCGAGGCGGTACCTATTTATCTACTTGCAATTTCTTGCTTTCGAACTGCTAGGTTGGCAGAAGCTGGGACTGAAGATGGGAGCCCAATCCGTCACGCAGCACTCGGGTCTCGAACTGCTGTCCTGCCGACCTTCCAGTCTGCAGTTCAGCATCTTAACCACTAAGCCACCGCGGCCCCTTAGACTACATGTGCCCAAATAAGGAACGCAAACGGCGGCGCCCATGGGTGCCGCCATTTGCATACGCGCTTTTTTTCTTTTTTTCCAAAGTCAGCCGTGATAGTCTACGTAAATCTTTACGTAGCCTATCACGTTTGTTTGTTTGTTTTACTTGGAAATGGCGGCGGTGGCAGCTGGTCGGAAGACTGGCCGCCGCAGCTGCCGCCACCGCATGGCCGCCAAAACGCCGCCGGAGCCTCCGCCGCCAGGGACATTCGAACAAGGTAAGTCCTGTCCCGGGGGGAGCAGGGGGGCAGACCGCTTCTCCACCAATTTCAGGGGCCGAATGCACTGGCATTCAGCCTCCCTGAGATTCGTGGAGAAATTCTCTGACATCCCTACTTTAAGCAGTCTCGGGAAATCCGGTTTTTCCCTGATAAGCTCCAGAGTGGCTGCTGGATGGCAATAATGTCACATACCCTGAACAACCTCAACACAGAGCCAGTTCAGAGAAAATCCCTCATGGAAACAGGCCCTAGCCAGCTGAGACTAGAACCTCCCGGCCAGCCTCCTGAGCCTTCCACCAAAGTTGGGAAGGAGGTCAAGGAGCCGCTTTCCTGCTCTGAAGAGCATCTGGCTTTCTCCCCTCCTCTTTCCCCATGCACAGCTGAGACGAGAGCCCCTCTGCCCAGGGGAGGGAGAATGTGCGGGGATGTTTGGTTGGTGAAAGCCTTCCTCTGTAGGGATGTTGCAGGTGCCTGACTGGGTCCGGGAATTTGTCGGGCTCCCCCCGCATGCGACTCCTGGACTGCGCCTGCCGAGACACTGTCCTTGCTCGCCCCCACTCGTGCCTGCTCATGCCCGTCACACTCTCGTGGACTCACCATGATCCTGTCCGGTGAGCACCCGCCATTTTCCCATCTTTGATTTCTACATTACAAAGGGAGTTAAAATGCGCATATTTAAATATAAAATATTTATTTTATACATTTATTTATTTTTATACAAATATTTATTTTTATACAAATATTTATTTTTATACATTTGCGTCCCTGTATTCAGCCGTGATAGGCTACGTAAGTCTTTAAATCTATCATGCCTGGGTTTAAAAAAAAACAAAAATGCGTACGCAAATGGTGGCAGCTACGTTCCTTACTTTTCGCCGTCTTAGTCTACGTCAATATTTACGTAGACTAAGACAAAGTAAAGAAAGGGGAACTCAAATAGCGTAGTGGGCGCTTTCTGCATTCCCCTTTCTTTTCTTCGTCTTAGTCTACGGAAATATTGACATAGATTAGGATGGCAAAAAATAAGGAACGCAAATGGTGTCGGCCATAGCCGCCATTTGCATACGCGTGTTTTTTTTTTAAACCCAGATGTGATAGGCTATGTAAGTCTTTACATAGCCTATCACATCTATGTTAAAAAAAAAAACAGACTGCAAATGGCGGTGGTGGCAGCCGGTTGGAAGACCAGCCGCCGCCACCACCGAAGCTGCTGCTGGAGCCGCCGTGGTCCGGAACATCCGTCCCAGATAAGTCTCATCCCGGGGGGGTTCCGCGGGTGCCAGGGGGGTGGCAGGCAGTTCTGCCACGGATTTCAGGGGGCTGAATGCACTGGCATTCCGCGGATTATGTTAATGATGGGGGGGGAGGCGTTCCGTCCCTCCCCCTGGAATCCTCGACAGTGGGGGAGGAGATCTGTTCCTCCCCCCTGGAATCCTCCGCAACCGGCTGTGCTCCTTGGCATCTCCGCGGAGCAGCCAGCCTGGCCCAGCCAGGCCAGAGCCATCTGCAGCCGGATTTCCGGATTTCCAGCCGCAGAGGGCTCTGGGGGAAAAAAAACCCCAAAACCGCATAAATATTTACGTAGGCTAAAACGGCGAATCATAAAGGGACAAAAATAGCCCCCGCTATACTATTTGTGTTCCCCTTTATTTTTGCCGTCATAGTCTACATAAATATTTACGTAGATTAAGATTGCCAAAAATAAGGAACGCAAATGGCGGCGGCCGTAGCCTCCGCCTTTTGCGTACACGGGTGGTTTTTTTTTTTTAACCCAGCCATGATAGGCTACGTAAATCTTTACGTAGCCTATCACATCGTGAATGTTGTCGTTGGTTTTTTTGCAAGACTGCAAATGGTGGCGGTGGCAGCCGGAGCCGCCACCGGAGCCGCCGCTGCCCAGAAGATCTGCCCCAGGTAAGTCTCATCCCGGGGAAGATACGTGGGGGGGCGGGGGGCAGGACATTCTGCCACGGAGTTCAGGGGGCTGAATGAATTGGCATTCAGCCTCACCGAGATCTGTGGTGGAATTCTGTGACATCCCTAGCCTATCACGGCCTCAGCAGGGATGCAAATGGCATCCCTGCATTAGGCGTGATAGGCTACATAAGTATTTACCTAGCCTATCATGGCTATAATGAAGAAGCAAACGGTCGCCGTTGATGCGGCCACCATTTGCAAAAAGGGCGAATGGCAGCAGGTAGGTGTCTCATTTTGTGTGCCTTAAGCGGAGTGGGGGGGCAGGGGGGCTTCATTCCGCCACGGATTTCGGGAGGCCGAATGCACTGGCGTTCACTCTCACCGAGATACATGGTGGAATTCTGTGACATCCCTATCCTCCGGTCTCTCCTTTCCCCAGGCCCTGAGGGGGCCCATCTCAGACTCTGTCCCTAATGTACTCTATGTATGTATGCTTTGCTTGACAAACTCCCTTGATGGTTGTTTACTGGTTATTTCCCCCCCAGCCAAAGGGAGTTAAAAGGAAAATGGAGTTCCAAATTGTCTACATGCTGTTTCTTGTGGCCAGTAACACAAAGAGGCAGCTGAAGCAGGAACAAGAAAACTTTACTAATGAACTTGACAATCTTTTAACCGGGAGGGAAAAGATCAATCCCGAGACAGCAATATGTCAACTTAACGATCATATGTAAACTGTCAAAAGAACCTAGCAGATGGACTGTTCAGCTAACGCAGAAACTTCCATCCGGCCTGCAAGAGAAACAAACATGCATTTAAGCTTAGACACACAGCTCACATACTATGGTTGCTCCAAGCATCACTGAGCACGACTCTGCCACACCCAGCTCCTCCCTTTCCCCAGTCACCTATCTGGGCTAATGAACTTTGGCACAAGCTCGGACTCCATCTTGGATTTAGGTCCTCAGCTCCACACAGGCCCAAGGCCAGAACTTGACAACTCAAGTCCAATCTCAGAGCCTGTGTGCTCCACAGAAAAGCAATTAAAACTTTTCCCTCCTCCCTCCACTGTGCAAAGGGAGCTCAGTGCTGTGGGGCTGAGGTTATTTTGCCACTCTGGAATTGTGGTAAGGCCAGTAATTTTTGATGAACCTGCATGGATTTCTGCCTACCCAAGCAATAACAAAGACATCCAGGAGAAAACATGCTTCATATAAAGATGTCCTGGGCCCTTCCATGTGGGGCGGGGTGGTGTCTGATCACTTGAGGGCTGATCACTTCTGGCTACGCTCGAATTCCCCTGCTGGGGCCTGTAAATTCAGCTCTTCTTCAGGGTCTGCCTGGTCGCTGACCTAGGAGGGAAGGTGTCTCTGTGCCGCTGATGATTTCGCTGCTGCTGCTCTGGATGGTGCCTCAGGCCACCCAGAGGATGCTGAGGACCACCTGCCTCTTGACCAGGCCTAAGGAACTGCAAGCCTATCACAGCCCCCGAGACCTCCTTGTCGGTGGGAATTTACCGGTTGGCATGAATTATTATAAAGAGACTCAGGACTTCAGAGGTTTAGCACCACCAGAACTCCGCAATTCTGCTTTGTAAGTTTCCACAAGAGGGATCTGTGACCGATGTTTGCCGGCTTTGCTCTCAGTATGAGGGACCCTTCCAGGCTGATCCTAATTTGGCTTCAACCTGTAATGAGAAGCAGATCCATGGGGGTGCGTCTCCGGCTGCATAGCAACTAGGGATGTCAGAGAAATTCTCTCGAAAGTGAAATGGGCTCGAAAACAGTCACTTTCGGTTCGCCGAACCCTTTCCCGAGACGAGGCGCCCAGGTCTACCCGAACGCGAGCTCACGCAACCCTTTTTTTTTTTTAATCTGCCGAAAGTTTTACGAACGTATTTACGAAGGCAACTTCGCAAATTAGGACGAAAGATGGCGAAAGGGATTTCACGAAACTATTTAATAAACATGCAGTTTCCTTTCCTGCTACGACGCGGCTTTCTTTTGCTGGGAGGGACGGGGTCACGAAGTGCACGTAGCCTGCCTGCCCTGAGGCTGAGCTGCATAGCCTCATCTTTTGTTTTATACTTTTATTGTATGTATGAGGTCAGGTTCAGGTCAGGTGAGGTCACCTGAGCGAGATCCCTCCAGGCCACCGCCCCACCCCCGCAGGAAGAGAATTGAGGGGAGGGAATTCATCGACCATTCATCCCCTGGATTCCCGCCTTTAGTTCACAATAGGACGGCGGTCGTGCAGCAGCCTCACTTGCTCCAAGCTAGACTCCAGAGTCCAGAGACAGACTAGAACAGGCGCCGCTGCTGCTCCGTCCCAGCTGCTGCAACTTTCTTTCTCTGCATCCCCGCGTTCTACGGCACTGCAGTTCAACCTTTTTTCTTTTTTCTTTATTACAGTGAAGGTATGTTTACTTTACCTGAATGTGCCCTTATGCTTAGTGATTTTGGGGTGAGATGGAGGAGCAGGGGGAACCCATCTGCCTGCCTGCCTATGCAATTCTTTCTGGGGAGGGGGGAGGGGGGAGGGGGGAGGGGGGAGGGGGAAGGGGGAGCTGCAAGGCCTCCATCCATCCCCCATCCTCCTGGGCTTCCCAGGATTCACCCATGTGCCTGCCTGCCTATGCAATTCTTTCTGGGGAGGGGGGAAGGCCTCCTGCAAGGACTCCATCCATCCCCCATCCTCCTGGGCTTCCCAGGATTCACCCATGTGCCTGCCTGCCTATGCAATTCTTTCTGGGGAGGGGGGAAGGCCTCCTGCAAGGACTCCATCCATCCCCCATCCTCCTGGGCTTCCCAGGATTCACCCATGTGCCTGCCTGCCTATGCAATTCTTTCTGGGGAGGGGGGAAGGCCTCCTGCAAGGACTCCATCCCCCATCCTCCTGGGCTTCCCAGGATTCACCCATGTGCCTGCCTGCCTATGCAATTCTTTCTGGGGAGGGGGGAAGGCCTCCTGCAAGGACTCCATCCCCCATCCTCCTGGGCTTCCCAGGATTCACCCATGTGCCTGCCTGCCTATGCAATTCTTTCTGGGGAGGGGGGAGGGGGGAGCTGGAAGGCCTCCATCCATCCCCCATCCTCCTGGGCTTCCCAGGATTCACCCATGTGCCTGCCTGCCTATGCAATTCTTTCTGGGGAGGGGGGAAGGCCTCCTGCAAGGACTCCATCCCCCATCCTCCTGGGCTTCCCAGGATTCACCCATGTGCCTGCCTGCCTATGCAATTCTTTCTGGGGAGGGGGGAGGGGGGAGCTGCAAGGCCTCCATCCATCCCCCATCCTCCTGGGCTTCCCAGGATTCACCCATGTGCCTGCCTGCCTATGCAATTCTTTCTGGGGAGGGGGGAAGGCCTCCTGCAAGGACTCCATCCCCCATCCTCCTGGGCTTCCCAGGATTCACCCATGTGCCTGCCTGCCTATGCAATTCTTTCTGGGGAGGGGGGAAGGCCTCCTGCAAGGACTCCATCCCCCATCCTCCTGGGCTTCCCAGGATTCACCCATGTGCCTGCCTGCCTATGCAATTCTTTCTGGGGAGGGGGGAAGGCCTCCTGCAAGGACTCCATCCCCCATCCTCCTGGGCTTCCCAGGATTCACCCATGTGCCTGCCTGCCTATGCAATTCTTTCTGGGGAGGGGGGAGGGGGGAGCTGCAAGGCCTCCATCCATCCCCCATCCTCCTGGCCTTCCCAGGATTCACCCATGTGCCTGCCTGCCTATGCAATTCTTTCTGGGGAGGGGGGAGGGGTAAGGGGGAGCTGGAAGGCCTCCATCCATCCCCCATCCTCCTGGGCATGGATGGGCTACATCCTCCATCCTGGGCTTTTCAGCCTAGTCTGCTGTACAATATGCCCCTGTTTAGTTAGCACTGAATGGCTGGATTGGAGGGTAACTACTTCTACACTGTACTATATCTGCGATTAGGCTGTTCACATGATTTCAGCTTTGCCACATGCATTTATGTCTCCTTCTGCCCAGAGACATGAACATGGAGAAAAGAGGAACCCGTGGTCAATCCAGCACTCAGAAGAGGCGTGGGCGCCCGAAAAGAACATACACCACTGAGGTTGCATTTCAGCGGTATTTTAATAATGAGATGGAAGTGGAGGAAGCCCAAGGTGTGACCAGCAGCAACAGCGGCCCCAGCCCACCCCGCACCCGTAAGCAGCGCACACCGCCAATTTCCGCTACAGAAAGTGACACAGGCACAACCAGCCACAACTCCAGAGGAAGAGGAAGAAAGTCCTTGGATGGTGAGCGGAAGGGCAGTGTCTCCAAACCCAAAGCGGATGAAAATGTCCCCAAGGAGACTCTGCAGTGGCGGGATGAAAGTCAAGATATCTACCTCATTCCAAAGGATGAATCTGGTAAGACTCTGTCACCACAGGTGCTTGTGAATATCTGGATACAAACAAATGTCTTTGAATATTTGAATAGTCCCTACATTAGCCTTCTGCAACCTGCAGCCTTCCAGATGTTTTGGGCTACAACTCCCATCATTATTGACCATTGGTCATGCCGGCTTGGCCTGATGGGATTTGAAGTCCAAAACCTTTGGAGGGGAGCATTTGGGGAAGGGATCTTCTTCTTCAACACAACAAAACATACACGACTGTTTTACATTCATCCATATTCATTGCTGTGAACATATTTCATATTATTTAAATGTTACATGGTGCTCCAGTACGAAAGAAAACCCCAAGTCTTTAAAAGAACTGCAATACTTTCTCAAACAATACACCTTTTCGGTGGGAAAACACTTCAGTGTTTTGTGCTCGCTTGTTTCCAAAGCCATTCATCATAGTTTGCTGTCTTGTTTGGGCTTGATCTCTTTTAACTAGAGCTGCGATGTGAATTGATTAAGCAATTTCATTTCTGAGGATGGTTTTTAAAATGTTGCAGAAATCTTGAGTCAGAGACTTATTTAGTCCCTTTAGTCTGACCCCCGATATGGCTACTACAAAAAGAGGGCCTGACTAATCAGGCACTGCTCCCGGGGGACCACAAATGCACCCTTGAAAAAGGCAGTGGGATTCGCCAAGTATGTGCTCAGGTCAGGACCAGCCCTATCGTTAGGGAGCCTTGCAGCTCCTCAGCCAGCTTGTTGTCCTCTGGTGTGGTGGAAGAGGCTCTCCCATTGTCACTGTTCAAGTAAGAGATTCAGCTATCGCCCTATGTAGGACGGAGGGGTGCCATTTTACCCTTTGCCTCAGGAAGCAAAACGCGTTGGGCCAGCCCTGTGGGGGATGAGTCCCACACAATGGTATAATAGAGCTGATGAAAGGAGTGGACCTTGCAAGGGAGCCACATATCTCCTCCCCCATGCTTTTCATGTTTTCACCATTGAGGACACATTTAGATAACTCTCGTTGAGTTTCCCAGTCTGTACAGTACCTTTTTTTTGCACCTAATGTGTTTTCTCAGTGCTCAGTAGTGCAGGAGTAGCTTACAACTGCACCTTGTGTCATGTGGATTGATTGCGAGTCCTCCAAGCTATGTTTCATAGATTGCTACAACAACACAGTTTTATTTCCTTGGCTATTACTCATGTGTAAAAGTCGCATTTCTCATGAAACTCTGCTTCTATCTATTTTGAATCTTTACAGAGACGCCCACAACCGTCCTCCCTGCATCCGACAGCGGAAGTGGGACAGGTGAACCAGGTCCACAGCTGCCTGCTGATGATCACCTCGTGGGCGGCGGCTCAGGTGATTTTGAAAAAAAGGCCGGAGGACTTAGCGTCATCAGTGATCCGGACAGCGAAGATGATGAGGAGCTCTTCTATATCACTGATGCCCCTGCTGAGACTGGGTCTGACTCTGTTCTCCACTTCCAGCCTTCTGGGTTCTGCAGGACCAATCCCAAACCTCAGGAACAAACATCCCCTGCCAAGCACTGGTCAGCACCATCAACAACACCATCAACAACACCATCCACAGATGAGTGGGAACATGCAGCTCCAGCTGCCACCTCATCTGGAACCGAAGGCCCCATTCCCCAAAGAAGAAATGGTGGTGGCAGGGTGAGCTCCTATGTGTGGCGTTTCTTCAAATATGCAGAGAACGACCACTATGTCGTGATGTGCGATATTTGTCGAAGCCGTGTGCGGCTAGGAAAAGAAGGGGCTGTCCACGAGTGGGCACGTCTGCCATGAGGCAACACATGGAGGTGCATCATCCGCTTCTTGTGCCCAAAGATAGCGATGGGAAGCCACAACCATCCAAAAAGAACAGTACCGCCTTTGCCTCATCTTCCAAAGACCTCACACAAAGTGGTCTGGGTGGGAAGGGCACAGAAGGCAGCTTCGCTAAGAGGCAGGTCTCACTGGAGAAATGCCTTGCGCTGACACAGAAATTACCCTCTGACAGCGCCCAGGCACGACTGTGGACCCACCTCCTGACAGTGGCCATTGCAGCACGTATGCTTCCCTTCTCCCTGGTGGAAGATGAAGACTTTTTGGCCTTCATTAAGAGCATCTGCCCTCGGTGGGATGTCCCCTCTCGTCACTACATTAGTGGCATAGCCATTCCAGCCCTGGCTTCTGCAATCAGACGGGTGATCCAACAGGATTTGAAATGTGCAGTTGGAGGAAGTGTACATTTAACGAGTGACACATGGACAAGTAACCAAACAAAGTCTTATCTGTGTGTCACTGCGCACTGGGTATCCATCAGTGCGAGCAGCCGACTGAGTCGTAGAACAGTGACATTGTCCCTCACAATGCTCTCTGGGACACACACAGCGGAAAACGTCAGCAGCAGCATCAGTGGTATTGTTCAGTCCTGGTTGGCCCCCTTAAATCTTACAGTGGGCTGTGTAGCAACAGACAATGCCTCAAACTACCTAAAAGCAGCCCGCATTGCACGGCTAAACCACGTTCCGTGCGTTGCGCACTGCTTGAACCTTGTGGTGCGTTCTGAATTGAGCAACGCCTCCCCAAAAATTGTCAAGCTACTTAAGGTGGCCCGATCCATTTGCACCCACTTCCGGCAGTCCTGCTCAGCAATGGAGGCAATCGGCGCCATCCAACGTAGCCGTGGCCTTCCAGAACACAAATTCATTTTGGATGTGTCCACACGCTGGAACAGCACATTGCATATGCTTCAGAGACTCTGTGAGCAGAGACCAGCTATAAATGACTACATCACTGAGAAGCAACACCACTCCAAATTTTTTGTCACACCACATCAGTGGCTCTGGATGCAAGACCTGGTGGACATTTTAAAAATTTTCGATGAATGCACAGCGGTACTGAGTGCAGACTATGCCACACTGGGCCAAGTGCTACCTGTGCTAAGGATCATAGAGGGGGTGCTGAGAAAACGCCATTCTGAGATTTGTGAGCGCACCAGTGCTGGAGGCAGGGAATTATTCCCCAATCCTGCAGTTAGGCTTGCAGAATTCCTTCTGCAGGAGCTGGGCACCAACAAACACATCACTTCAATCAGGGGGGACATGAAATACGTTGCTGCTGCATTCCTTGAACCACGGTTCAGGGATAGCTCAACAAGTGCGGAGCCTACAAACGACAACCCTGAGTTCCAAAGTTTAAAAAAATATTTGACTGAGAAAGTCATGGAGTGCTTCCAGAGAGATGGGCTGGATGAGAAGGAGCTGGGTGAGGCTAGTAGGACCACTACCTCCCCTGAAGACAATATCTGCAGCAGTAGCACCATCACCAGCAGGAGGGGCAATGATGACGCCACAGCAGCTGCACCACCAACAGAGTCAGACACAGGGGCATCTTGTCTCAAGTTCAGCTTTTACTCCTCAATGGCAGTGGAGCTTGGTGTAAGTGGGCGCAGGCGGGGGGAATGTGCCAAAGAAGCCAGGAAAGCATCAGCCTATGATGTGCTTGTCCGGGAACTTGAAGGTTATTCAAGAGAGAGTTTCTCGGGAACACAGATCAGCCCAGAGAGTGATCCTCTCCTATACTGGGATTCAAAACGTGGCGTTTGGCCACATCTGAGCAAAGTCGCCATTTGGCATCTATCTTGCCCTCCCTCAAGTGTGGCCTCTGAAAGGCTTTTCTCCACCACTGGCAACATTGGCACCGCCCACCGAAGCAGACTCACGCCACAACATGTCTCCACCCTCGCCTTCATACGCTCCAACAGGGGATGGATTCCCAAGGAGCACCTCCCCCCCCCACCAGCTGACAGCAGCAGAGTAGAGCAGTCATCAAGTGACGAGGAGGAACCCAGGGATGATGACACTGCTGCTAGTGTGAGCCAGAGTTCTGAGGGACAATGAGGCAGAATGATACAACTTGTGAGTGGTCACACGGAGGTGTCCCTCAGAACTTTGTCCAAACCTGCAGTCCCTGTCTGGCCTGGGCAGAGCCCAAAGCACTGGCGATATGTGGCGGAGCTTAATAATACCTCACATGCAGAATCCAGTTGCGCTACCCGACTGTGTGTGGCAGACTATGCAACAGCGTACATCGCTATTACACACACACACACACACACACACACACAGAGTTCTCTATGCGGATGTACTCCGCTATTGACTGTATATGTGTATCTTTACCCCTCTGAATGTTAGTATGATTCTGATTCCCCAAATGTATGTATAGTTCTATTTCTCTTGATGTTGATGTATGCTTTTAATTCATTTAAAATTCTTTCATAAATCACGGAATTGCTTTCAAAGACCTTGTTGTGGTCTCTCCCTGGACTCCCCCAGCTTTTGGGTTTTCCTAAGGACCGAGAGCTCTATGTGAAAAGATCCCTCTGGTATGCGTCCAGTTTACATGTATGTGATATGCACCTACACGTAAAACAAAGCATACTTCATAGAATCGTTGAGCCACAGAACCATGGGGTTGGAAGGGGCCTACAAAGCCATCGAGTCCAACCCCCTGCTCAAATTACGGTGTCCAAGTCAGAGCATCCCTGGCAGATGGCTGTCCAGCCTCGTCTTGAATGCACTCATTCATAACAAGAGGGATGTGGACTGTCCATCTCCCTATGAGGGAAGCTGTTCTTGTTTGGCTGGGATTCTGGGGAGGCATTCTTGTTGCGGTTAACAGTAAGCAAACACAGAGATCATTGTGTACAATGATCTAGATTTAAGAAATTATATCTGTGGACTTGAACCAAGGAATTGTAACCTATTTTTTAGAAAGAACTTTATATACAAACAGAACAGATCAAGACAAAACACAGAAACAATTCAACAATTCAAAAACAATGTTGGGCTGGCTGGCTGTGGCTGCAGGCCTCAGCTCGTAGGAGGAGGATGGCTTTCCCGCTCCAGGGCCTCCACCCTCCTTTGAAGGTCGTCACCTGTGTGTAGAAAGAAAGAGAAGAATAAAGCACAATGGTAATATGCATCTTGCAGGCAGAGGTGTTAGCTCAGGTCAGGTGCCATTCTGTAGTACTACTTACAGGTCCTCCTGAGCATCCGGACGTCTCTTATCAGACACGTCAGGATCACAAGAGGAGGGGCTTCATCTGTGGAAGAAGGGTGGCCTTCCTCCACAGATGCTGCTCCTCTCGCTGCTGGCTCTTCCTCCTCTTCCTCCTCCTCCTCTTCCTCCTCCTCCTCCTCCTCTCTCCTCTCCCTCTCCGCGGCCCTCAGTGCCTCCTCCACCAGCAAGGCACGATGCGCAGCTGTGGGATGTCACAGTAACAGAATGAATGCCTTTATATATGTGGTGAGTGAACAAAACCACAGTCACTGATCTGTCTATCACCATCCCCACTACCATAAGGACCACTGATTCTGTCCTCCCACCACAAGGTCTAATGATGAGGGGATAATTAGGGAGGCAGATTATACAGTACTGACAGTTTTGGTGTGATGGGGACTGTTGGACTTCTGTAAACATGCACAGGATTGCACTTCTAGTCACCCCACTTCTACATTTGCAATGCCATGGTATCTGTTCATTCTAGTGATGCATTGCATAAATGCCACCTTTTTTCCTAATGCAAGGAACCCAAGGCGGCTCACATTAGCCTCTTCCTCTCCATTTAATGCTCACAACAACAACACTGAGGTAGGCTGGGGCTTTCTGACTGGGCCAAAGTCACCCAGCGAGCTTCCATGGCTGAGTGGACTATACCCAGATCTCCAAGGTCTCAGATGAACACTTGCTCATGAGTTGACTGGAGTGCCAATGTCTTGGTAGAAAGTGGGGTGGGTGGGGTGCAAAAATTCAGCAATCACTACATGAAGAAGGAAGACAACACCGAGAGGCTGGCCCTGTTGCTGCTGGGCTAGTGCCAGTCCCGCTGTGTGCACTGCAGAGACCGGCAGCAGCAGCATTTCCCTGGAAATGGACAGTGTGTCAGTGTGTAATATGAGTTGTAGTAGCCAGGCCCGCATAATCCTATGCACGTGGTTGTACAGGGAAAAACAATGCAGTTCCCAGCATCCCTTCTTCAACCAGCCAAAGTGGCTGGAAGATGATGGGACCTTTTTCTGTCCGAGTTCAGCAAGCATAGGATTGCAGGCTAAATGTCAGGATTTGTTTGTTTCTGCATGAGACCACAAAGAGATAGCTTCATTTTCGGTACACATCCTTGTCTTCATATTTAGTTGAGCTTGACGATGGGATAATTATAACTTACCAGGCATATACCTCTGCAAAAATGTGGGCCGGCCTGCTTGGACCCACACTCTGCGGATGCGCCAGTAGTAGGCGGGGGGGTTGGACAGCAGTGCCCTCCGCTCAGCAGCAGCAATCCCCTCTCTGACAAAGGACTGCTTGAGCGCCTTCCATTTGGACCTCAGTTGTCCAACTGTGCGATAGTGGCCCGCTCGCTCCATCCTCCTCTTTATCTGGGCCCAATAAAGTTCATTGCGACAGGAGGAGCTGCCAAACAGCACTGCCACCACCTCGCTGCGCTTAATGTTGCTGAGGAGGGCCTTGGTCTCCTCATGGTCCCACCTCCTGCCACGCACTGGTGCAGCCATTTTGCAATTTGCACACAAACACACACACCAAGACAGCCACGTGCACAACCACCACTTAACTACACACACACAGACCAAACCATACAAAAACACCACAATGCACAACTACACACACAGACCAGACAAAACCACAACAATGAACAAACAACAGAGGAAATCCAATAATAAGCAAGCACCACCACTAACACAACACCACCACCACACCACAGAACTCCACCCACAAATCCCCACGCAGACGCAAGCGCAAATACAGATGACATTCAGGAAGTTAGCAGGAAGTTGACGACAGATTTTGCGGAAGTGGAGCTGCAGCCCCGTTTTTTTTTATTGTGACTGTGGGAAGCGGTTAGGTTAACAACAAGACCAGTAAACGCGAGGATCATTAAGCACAAATACACAGAAATTAATAAAATCACAGTCCCTGTCCCTGTCCGAGAAAACAAGACAGCGGGGGAGCGCACAGAAGGCGGGAAAGTGGGAAACATATTTCGGGCAGCAACGAAAAATACGTAAATAATTACGAGAATAGTGGAAAAGTTCTGGCCAAGGCAATCCACCTTCCGAGAGTACGGCAGAAGCAACGGGGGGATTCCCCCCTACGGAGGAAATCACAACATAATATTTACAATATTTTACAATAACGTTGTCCTTATTTTCGCCGTGGTCTCCGTAAAGATTTACGGAGACTACGGGGGTCAAATAAGGACAATGCAAATAAAGTTGTCCTTATTTTCGCTGTAGTCTACGTAAACATTTATGGAGACTACAGCAACTAAATAAGGAACGCGAATGGCGGCTCCCTATGGGGGCCGCCATTCGCGTACGCGCTTTTTTTTTTTTTTTTTTAAGTCACCCGTGATAGGCTACGTGACGATTCACGTAGCCTATCACGGCTGACTTTCCAGATCTAGCCGTGATAGGCTACGTGAATCGTCACGTAGCCTATCAGGGGACTTTTTTTTTTTTTACTTTCGCATTCGCGGCCGGGCGAGGCGGGAAGCCTCCCCCCCGGCCTGAATTTCGGCCGGGCGAGGCGGGAAGCCTCCCCCCCCGGCATGAATTTCGGCCGGGCGAGGCGGGAAGCCTCCCCCCCCGGCCTGAATTTCAGGGGGAGAACCGAAGCGCCTCCCCCACACCGCGAAGCAAGCTTCGAAGAAAGGTAAGTGACTTTCGTCCACCCCTAATAGCAACATAGGAAGCTGAAGAATACCAAGTCAGACCTTTCGTCCATCTAGCCCGGTATTGTCAGCACTGACTGGCAACAGCGGCTCTCCAGGGTTTCAGTCAGGAAGCTTTCCTGCCTTTTTTGGAGAAGCCGGGCATTGAACCTGGGACCTTGTGCATGCAAAGTATGCAAAGTATGTGCTCTGTGGCACTGAGCTATGTATGACCCCATTCTAAGGCCAAGCACAATTCCTCTTTCCCTTTCTGGCAAGATCGATGGTGCTATGGTAGTGACACAGAAACCCTGGGGACTATAATTTTCAGACTTGGGGAGCCAAGCTCTGCTGTTGCATCTGCTGCTGCAAGGTGAAATATGTGGAAAGGTGTGTGTGTGTGTGTGTGTGTGTGTGCGCGCATGTGTATAAGGCAGAGACGGGGCCCTTGGAAGCTGGGATTTGTGCATTCAACCAATAGGTTGGGAGGACACTTCATACTTTGTTCCACCACCATTGCAGTCGCTGGATCCTGTCCTCCTTGTAACTGAGTTTGGAATAAATAATTTTCAGAGTCTTGAACCAGAAGCTGGCTTTGCAGTCTCCTCCTCTGAATCGAGCTGTGGGCGGAGGTGACCTGGGGAGGGTGGGCCATCTTCTCTCCGCTTCCTTGCGAACTGGGAGAACAGGTGACCTGCCCCTAGAGGCTGCTTGGCGCAAGGAGGGTAGGCAGAGCGAAACAATGGTTGGGCTTCCTGTGAAGAGTTTCATAGTGACCTAGAAATGCCCACCCTTCCACCCCCCGCAGACTTCATGTAAGATAGGGTGGGGAAGGTTGTTTTCTGGGTGAGCTGAAGTAGATGAGCAAACATTTCATACTCGCAGTTGGGTAATCATAGCAGCAACAAATGTCTCCCTCCCAACTTATACTATATTATATCTTCACTCGCCTCCTGTCATAACTCCCATCACTGCAGGATTATATTCAAGCACTACCAGCAAGTCCTGGCCTTGGCGTTCGCCATGAAGGAGATCCACAAGGACACAATTCTCCTCTCCAACCACACCCTTGGTTTTCGCATCTATGACCACAGCAACATCGCAAGATGGATCCACTTGAACAGCCTGTCTCTGCTCTCCACGTCGGGGCAAATGTTTCCTAATTATAAATGTCACAGACATGATCAACTGCTCTCCATTACTGGGGGTCTCGATTCCAAATCCTCAAGGGAGATTGCTTCCTTAATGGGCATCTTCAAGATCCCACAGGTGAAGGGATTCATTTGGGGAGAGATGTGGGGGATCTGCAGACCTCAGGAACTCTAAGATGGAGAGGCCAATCTCTGAAGCCTTTTTCCCCCTTGCAGTGGGTGTGTTGCCTTGATTTTGGATGGGAAGATTAGGAGGCATTCTGACCTTGGCTAACCTGCCCCGCAATAACCTCAGTTGTAGCCAGGAGTCTCAGGTGGCTATTGTTTGACTAGTCCCAATCAGCACTGGGTCTCTTACATAAGAAAATGCTTTGGATTGGGAGAAAAAAAATGGAGTCTTGCAACACGTTAAAGATTCACAAACAAACCTCCTCCTAAATAGGGATGGCGGAGAATTTCTCCCCGAAACTTCGGGGGGCCGAGCGCCAACGTGTTCGGCTCCCCGAACAAGTTTCGGGGAGAAATCCTCCACACACCCCCGCACCCCGCACCCCCCCTGGACGGGACTTACCTTCCCTGAATGTCCCTCCCGGCGGCGGGTCCGGCTGGTGGTTCGTCCGCTGTTCGAGCCGGGCGGGAGTGCAATCGCCCCCGCCATTGCAATCAAAGAAAAAAAAAAAAAAAGTCCCCTGATAGGCTACGTGACGATTCACGTAGCCTATCACGGCTAGATTTGCAAAGTCAGCCGTGATAGGCTACGTGAATCATCACGTAGCCTATCACGGGTGACTTTAAAAAAAAAAAAAAGTGTGTAAGGATAATGGCGGCCCCCATAGGGAGCCGCCATTCGCGTTCCTTATTTGGTGGCTGTAGTCTACGTAAATCTTTACGTAGACTATGGCGAAAACAAGGGCAACGCTATTTGCGTTGCCCTTATTTTCGCCGTAGTCTACGTAAACATTTACGTAGACTACAGCAACTAAATAAGGAACGCGAATGGCGGCTCCCTATGGGGGCCGCCATTCGCGTACGCGCTTTTTTTTTTTTTTAAGTCACCCGTGATAGGCTACGTGACGATTCACGTAGCCTATCACGGCTGACTTTCCAGATCTAGCCATGATAGGCTACGTGAATCGTCACGTAGCCTATCAGGGGCTTTTTTTTTTTTTTAACTTTCGTGTTCGTGGCCGGGCGAGGAGGGAAGCCTCCTCCCCGGCCTGAATTTCGGCCGGGCGAGGCGGGAAACCTCCCCCCCGGCCTGAATTTCGGCCGGGCGAGGCGGGAAGCCTCCCCCCCCTGGCCTGAACTTCGCGGGGGGAGCAGCGAAGCGCTCCCCCCCACCGCGAACAAGCTGCGAGAAAAGGTAAGTGACTTTCGTCCACCCCTACTCCTAAAGGAGGACAAGGAAATTGAGGCGAAGCTGCATGAATTCTTTTCATCTGTCTTCACTGCAGAAGATATAGGACAGATGCCTGTGCCTGAACTGATGTTTGCAGGAAGGATGTCTGAGGACCTGAGGCAAATAGTGGTGACAAAAGATGACGCTCTCAACCTTATACATAACTTGAAAGCAAATAGATCACCAGGGCAAATGGTATCCATCCTGGCATTCTCACAAACCCCATATATGAAATTGCTGATCTTCTAGCCAAAATATGCTACATGTCCCTAAGATTAGCCTCTGTACCAGAGGACTGGAAGATGGAAAACTTAACACATTCTTGGAGGAGAAGGCCATCAATGGCTACTAGTCCTGATGCCCATGTGCTTCCTCCAGGATCAGGGGCAGTATGCCTCTGTAGACCTGTTGTTGGAAAACATGGGCGGAAGGTGCTGTTGCACTTGTGTCCACCTGGAGGATTCCCAGTTGACAGCTGGTTGGCCAGTGTGTGAAAAGAATGGTGGGCTTGATGGAGATTTGGTGTGATGCAGCATGGCTCCTCTTCTGTACTTGTGTTCTTGAACAAGGTGACACAAGACTCCTTCTTGATTTTGCTGCAGTCAGTCATTGCATTTCATTAATTGTCAATGCCTTATGTATTGGGACACATTTCCATATAAAAGAGCTAGTCTTTTAGCCACACGGCTTAGGATGAAAACAGAATGTGTTTGGAGCAGAGGAACTTACAGGCTTTCTGATTATGTCACGTTTTCCATTTTGTGTGTCCTAATGGATTTTGACACACAATGGAACTGTCTGATCAAACTATCCTATGTTGTTGTTGTTGTTCAGTCGTTCAGTCATGTCCGACTCTTCGTGACCCCATGGACCATAGCACGCCAGGCCTTCCTGTCCTGCGCTCTCTCCCGGAGCGTGCTCAAGTTCATATTCATTGCATCCGTGATGCTATCTAGCCATCTCATCCTCTGCCGTCCCCTTCTCCTTTTGCCTTCAGTCTTTCCCAGCATCAGGGTCTTTTCCAAGGAGTTTTCTCTTCGCATTAGGTGGCCAAAATATTGGAGCTTCAGCTTCATTATCTGTCCTTCCAATGAGCACTCAGGGTTGATTTCCTTTAGGATGGACTGATTTGACCTCCTTGCAGTCCAGGGGACTCGTAAGAGTCTTCTCCAGCACCACAGTTCGAAAGCATCAATTCTTCGGCGCTCAGCCTTCCTTATAGTCCAGCTCTCACAGCCATACATTACTACTGGGAAAACCATAGCTTTGATTAGACGGACCTTTGTCGGCAAGGTGATGTCTCTGCTTCTTACTATGCTGTCTAGGTTGGCCATAGCTTTCCTCCCAAGGAGCAAGCGTCTTTTACTTTCATGGCTACAGTCACCGTCTGCGGTGATCTTGGAGCCCAAGAAAGTAAAATCTGTCACTGCTTCCATTTCTTCCCCTTCTATATGCCAGGAAGTGATGGGGCCAGATGCCATGATCTGAGTTTTTTTAATGTGGAGTTTCAAACCAGCTTTTGCACTCTCCTCTTTCACCCTCAACAAGAGGCTCTTGAGATCCTCTTCGCTTTCTGCCATTAGGGTGGTATCGTCTGCATATCGGAGGTTGTTGATAATTCTCCCGGCAATCTTAATTCCGACCTCTGATTCATCCAACCCGGCATTTCTCATGATGTACTCTGCATATAGGTTAAATAAGCAGGGTGACAATATGCAGCCTTGTCGTACTCCTTTCCCAATTTTGAACCAATCGGTTGTTCCATTTCTGGTTCTTACTGTTGCTTCTTGACCCTCGTACAGGTTTCTCAGGAGACAGGTAAGGTGGTCTGGTACTCCCATCACTTTCAGAATTTGCCACAGTTTGTTGTGATCCACACAATCAAAGGCTTTAGCGTAGTCAATGAAGCAGAAATAGACGTTTTTCTGGAATTCTCTTGCTTTCTCCATGATGCTATCCTATGGGGGGACCCTAAATCCCCACCACCCTTACAAGGAGACCTATTGCTTCAGTATAGCAACATGGTGTCAAGCTCACCTCCAGGGCAGCCCTGACTTTTGGTTAATATCCACAGTAGGGGGGACCATAAAGAGATCTTCATTTCATATTAGGCGCCTATGTTCCAAATGGATGTCTGCCTTCTGGCTCACACTTCATGCATCTGAAGTTGGCTGTAGCAGTCTATGGAAGGTTATGCCATTAAGAATGTGTCAGCTTTCAAAGGAGCACAAAATTCACTGCAGTAGACTAATAAGGAAATCTGTCTTTCAGCTCGGTTATGGTTTGGCTGATCCTGTTCAGGGAGAAAGAACAGAATTTCCTTGCTTCTACCGGATTGATAGTAATGAAATTGCTCAATATGTGGGCCTTGTCCGGCTGCTCCTTCATTTCCATTGGAACTGGATTGGTCTGCTTGCCTTTACTGAGGAGAGTGGTGAAAATTTCATCCAGACCCTGACACCAATGCTCAGGCAGAAGGACATCTGTGTGGCCTTCACTGACATGTTTAAGCCAACAAACCCTGTCCTTATACAACAAGCACTATCTGGATCTATTCCTAGTGCTTGGTTTGAACCCCAAGTGATTATTGTCTTTGGGGACCCCAGTGTTTTACACATATTAAGAGTCTTCTTGGCTATTCATGAAGAAAAGACCAAGACCCTCTTTAGGAAGGTTTGGATCCTGACAGCCCATCGGGAAACTTCTGCTAAAGGACAAAATTTAAACCAGGCCAAACTCTTCCATGGTGCTTTGCACTTCAGAGTCCACAGCAGGGATGTGCCAGAATTCACACATTTTCTCTGGGCCTTACATCCACACCGACCACAAGGGTATGTCTTTCTCCAAAAATGGTGGGAAAAGGCATTTAACCATCAGTTTCTGAAACCAGGAGGAATCCCCTCTCTGATGAAGGACTGCTTTAGTGCCTTCCATTTGGACCTTAATTGTTGAATTGTGCGATGGTGGCCTGCTCGCTCCATCCTCCTCTTTATCCGGGCCCAATAAAGTTCATTGTGGCAGGAGCAGCTGGGACAGCACTGCCACCTCCTCGCTGTGCTTAATGTTGATGAGGAGGGCCTTGGTCTCCTCATGGTCCCACCTCCTGCCACGCACTGGTGCAGCCATTTTAGAGCCACACTACTACTACACACAAACACACACACACCAAGACAGCCACGCACAACCACCACTTAACTACACACACACAGACCAAACCAGACAAAAACACCACAATGCACAACTACACACACACACACAGACCAGACAAAATCACCACAATGCACAAACAACACTGATACAAGGAAATCCACTAAGCACCACCACTAACACACCACCACCACCACACAACAGAACTCCACCCACAAATTATCACGTAGATGCAAGCACAAATGCAGACGACATTCAGGAAGTTAGCAGGAAGTTGACGACAGACTTTGCCGAAGCAGAGCAGCAGCCCAGTTTTTTTTCATTTGTGAGGCAGTTAGGTCAACATGACCAGTAAACGCGAGGATCATCAAGCACAAATACACAGAAATTAATAAAATCATAGTCCCTATCTGAGAAAACAAGACAGCAGGGGAGCGCACAGAGGGCGGGAAACATTTTGGGCAGCAATGAAAAAAAATACGTAAATAATTACAAAAATAGTGAGAAAGTTCTGGCCAAGGCAGATTATGGAATTATGCTCCTTCCTCTAAGAATAATACAATGTTCGAGTCCTCATGGTTCCGAATACTGGGCAAGTTTAACGCAGAAGCTGTTTTAACACTGCACTTCTCACCAGTTCTGTTGGGATCCTCACCCACCTCCCAATGTCCCTCTCTCCGTTACAGGTCGATAGTCTCGAACTTCCAGCACTTCCTGGCCTTGGCGTTTGCCATCACAGAGGTCAACAAGGATCCGGCTCTCCTTCCCAACACAACGCTTGGCTTCCGCATGTATGAACACAAGGACCTTGCCAGATGGATGCATCGGAACAGCCTCTCTCTGCTTTCCACTTGGGGTGAATGATGCCCAATTATAAATGTGACCGGCAGGATAAACTGCTCCCCATTATTGGGGGTCTTGAGTCCAAATCTTCCAGACAAATAGCATCCCTAATAGGCATCTACAAGATCCCACAGGTGAGGGATCCATCAGGGGATGGATATGAGAGGCCTGCAGAACTCAGGATCACCAAGACAGACAGGGCAATCTCTGAAACAGATTTGTCCCTGCAGTGTCTGAGTTGCCTTTATTCTGGATTGGAGGGGTTGGGGGCCCTGGCTAAGCTGCCATTCCTTGGTGGTAGCCAGGAATCCCAGATGGCTACTGCATGATTAGTCCCACCCAGCAGAGGGCCTGTTCTGTCAGAAAAAGTTTGTGGACTCGGAGAAATCAGACAGATTCTCTAGACACCTTCAGGAATCATAAAAGAACAAGGTGCCTCAAGACTCCGTGTTGTTCTTGCTGCGACCAACTAAGGCAGCTTGGGGGAGGCCCCACTCCAATGACAATGTAACATTTGTCTGACTTTTATGTATAGAGCTATCGATGCCTACTAGTCCTGAGGGAGACGTGCGACCTCCAGCAGTATCAGAAGCAGCATGCCAATGTACACCAGTTGGAGGGGAACATGACCATGGGGGTGCATAAGGAAATCATGCTGTGATTGTGGGCTTCCCACAGGCAGCTGGTTGGCCACTGTGTGAACAGAATGCTGGACTCGATGGACCTTTGGTCTGTTCCAGCAGGGCTCTTCTTATTTTCTGATTTCCATTTAAAAAGGCCCATGTTTCAGCCACACACCATAGGATGTCAACAGAAAGTGTGTGGAGTGGGGGCACTTCAGGGATGTCTTTTTCAGCCCCACTAACATTGCCTCTCATTTTCTATCTTGTGTGTCTCGATGCCTATCCATGAAGAATGGATCCAGTTTGATCAAATGTCGTTCAGTGTAACCAAGTGTAATGTGATGCAAGTTGGGGCAAAAAATCCCAATTTCACCTACAAGCTGATGTGATCTGAGCCAGCAGTGACTGACCATGAAAGAGGTCTTGGGGTTGCGGTGGACAGCTCAATCAAAATGTCATCCTGGTGTGTGGCTGCTGTGAAAAAGGAAAATTCCATGTTTGGCATAATTAGCAAAGGAGATGAAAATAAAACTTCCACTAACTCCATCTAACTCCACTGATACAAATCTAGGGTGCAACCACACTGAGAATCCTGTGTACAGTTCTGGTCACCACACCAAGGAAGGACATGGCAGAGGTGGCAAAAGTGCAGAAAAGGGCAACTGAAATGATCAAGGGGCTGGAACAACTCCCCATGAGGAGTGTTACAATGTCTGGGATTGTTTATCTTGGAAAAAAAGGTGAGTAAGGGGAGAAACGATAGAGGTGTACACAATGACGCATGGCGTGGAGAAAGTGGCTAGGGTGGCATTTTCTCCATCTCTCATAATACTCGAACCTGGGGTCATCCCAAGAGGATTAATAGTGGGAGATTCAGGAGAGATAAAAGGAAAGACTTCCTCACACGGTGCATAGTTAAACTGTGGAACTCACTTCTGCAACATGCAGTGATGGCCACCAATTGGGATGGCTTTAAGAGGGGATTGGACACATTCCTGGAGGAGAAGGCTATTACTGGCTACCAGTCCTGATGCCTGTATGCTGCCTTCAGTATCGTAGAGACGATGCGTCTGTATGCCAGTTGTGGGGATCATGGGCAGGACGTGCTCTTGCACTCATGTCCTGCCTGTGAGTTTCCCATGAGCATCTGGTTTGCAGCTCTGGGAACAGAATGCTGGATGAGATGGACCCTTGGTCTGATTCAGCAGGACTCTTCTTATGTTGCTATGACCAAACGATTATACGTATATGGGGAGGGCCAGAAAGCCCGCAATATATTTCTAGAATTTAGATACAAGAGCCCAGTCACTGGAATGCTAAGACATTCTTTCAGGTTACATGCATGGTCACACTGAGTTTTGGGGGTGATATCCACACATGGGGGACACTTAACAACATCTCATTGCTTCACTTTATATTTAGATATGTATTTTTAAAATGTCCATCTTCCTTCTGGGGAGCACTTTATGCATCCAAAGTCAACTTTGGAAAGTCCATGGAAGCTCATACCATTAATACTGTGCTAGATGCCCAAACGTTCTGCTACAACAGACTCATAGGAAATTCCTTCCTTCAGCTTGGTTATGGCTTTTTGGACCCTGCTCAGGGAGGGGGAGGGCCATTCCCTTCCTTCTATCGGATTGATCCCAGTGAAATTCCTCAGTATGTGGGATTAGTCCAGCTGCTCCTGTATTTCCAGTGGAACTGGATTGGGCTCCTTGCTCCTGAGGGTGACAGCATTGAACATTTCATCCAGACACTGTCCCCAATGCTCAAGCAGAATGACATCTGTGTGGCCATCTCTGAAACGTTCAATCCAGCGGACCCACTTTATCAGCATCAGATAGAAAATGAATCTATTCCTCGGTCTTGGTTTGAGCCCCAAGTGGTGGTTTTCTTTGGAGACTCCAGTGCTATCTCACAATTAACACTGTTGTTGAGGAATCATGAAAGAAAGACCAGAACCCCATTTTAGAAGGTTTGGATCATGACATCCTATTGGGAAATAGGATACCTCAGGTGGGTGGTATCTAAAAATCTTGTATGGTGCTTTGCACTTCAAAGTCCACACAAGGGATGTGCCAGGATTCAAGCATTTTCTTGGGACGTTAGATCCACTCCGACCGCAAGAGTTTGTCCTTTTCCATTTCTGGTGGGAAAGGGCATTTAGCTGTCAGTTTCTGAAATCAGGCCAAACCTCTCCACGAGGAAAGAGAAGCTGTACTGGGAAGGAGAAGGCAGAGGACCAGCCACACTCCAAGTTCAAAATGAGCATGACAAGTCACAGCTACAGGATCTACAATGGTGTTTATTCTGTGGCACATGCTGTGTCTGGATCCAAACGTGGACTGACGGGGGGAGGCAGGAGGCTCCTGGACATCCAGCCGTGGTAGGTAACATCCTCCTTCACCCTGGGCAAGTGTATGAAAGCACCTCAGTGATTTCTCAGTGGTCTGATCGTAGAAGCAAATGGGGGGCCTGGGAGAAGGGGAGTCAGCCTTTCTAAAGCTCTGAAGAAGGACATGTCCCCATGGAAATGCTTCCATGGCCATCCTTTCCATTAAAGAGCACTGGAAAGTGAGTCCGGGATAGAGGAGATATGATTTGGCATTTGGGGTTCACACCCCATCTCCCTTGTTCTCAGTTTCTTCAGCATGTTACTTGTCTCTAAGCCTCATCTGTTTGCCGTCTGTGAAATGGGTGTTAGAATAGAAAACCATGGGTTCAAAATGAGTGGTTTCATGTTTTCAAGCTCACACACCACCTCTATCTTTCACTTAGATTCTTGGGCAAGCTACTTTTCTTTTAGCCTCACTAGTTTACATCCTGGGAATGCTTGTTTTGTGACTGTCCACACCCACCAAGGCAGCCATTTTGTGAATGGGAAATACCCCCCCATGACAGCCATTTTGTCAGAGTGCCCACGACACTCGCTCAAAATCTCAAATGTGCCTACGAGCCCCAAAAGGTTGGGAATCCTGACAGCTGAAACAATTTCGGAATAAAGGGGCTTGTGCCTATTCACTATAAACCAGGACAGATCTCCAATTCCTTTCATATAGTTGAAAGCATTAAAATATAATGGTCAACTTCAGACCTTCCAACTTGGTTATCCGGACTTGTACAATAATAAAATCTGCAGTTCTGTTGTTCATTGTAGTCTGTCTAGTACTGCATGGTTTTAGTTAATTTGTGGCAAGTGTAGGGATGGACGAAAGTCCCTTACCTGGTCCCGCAGCTTGCTTCGCGGTGGGGGGGAGGCACTCTGTTCCTCCCTGCCGAAATTCTGGCCGGGGGGGAGGCGCCCCGTCCCTCTGGCCACGAATCCTCTGCTCCTGCCAGGTCGCAAATGGCATAGCGTTTTAGCGTTGCCCTTATTTTCGCCGTAGTCTACGTAAATGTTTACATAGACTACACGTGCCCAAATAAGGAACTCAAATGGCGGCGCCCATGGGCGCCGCCTTTTGCGTATGCGCTTTTCCCCCCCAAAGTCAGCCATGATAGGCTACGTAAGGATTTACGTAGCCTATCACGGTGTTTTTTGAAAATCTAGCCGTGATAGGCTACGTAAATCTTTATATAGCCTATCATGTTTGTTGTTGTTGTTTTTTTACACTTGGAAATGGCGGCAGCAGCAGCCGGTCGGAAGCCGGGAGCTGCCACTGCCAGGGACATTCGGCCGAGGTAAGTCCCATCCCGGGGGGGGGGGGGATGGACCATTTCTCCACCAATTTCGGGGGGCCGAATGCATTGGCATTCAGCCTCCCGGAGATTCGTGGAGAAATTATCCGACATCCCTAGGCAAGTGTAGGGGTGAACGAAAGTCACTTACCTTTTCTCGCAGCTTTTTCGCGGTGGGGGGGAGCGCTTCGCTGCTCCCCCCGTGAAGTTCAGGTGGGGGGGGAGGCTTCCCGCCTCGCCCGGCCGAAATTCAGGCCGGGGGGGGAGGCTTCCCGCCTCGCCCGGCCGAAATTCAGGCCAGGGAGGAGGCTTCCCGCCTCGCCCGGCCGCGAACACGAAAGTAAAAAAAAAAAAAAAACAACGTCCCCTGATAGGCTACGTGACGATTCACGTAGCCTATCACGGCAAGATTTGCAAAGTCAGCCGTGATAGGCTACGTGAATCATCACATAGCCTATCACGGGTGACTTTAAAAAAAAAAAAAGCGCGTACGCGAATGGCGGCCCCCATAGGGAGCCGCCATTCGCGTTCCTTATTTAGTTGCTGTAGTCTACGTCAATGTTTACGTAGACTACGGCGAAAATAAGGGCAACGCAAATAGCGTTGCCCTTATTTTCGCCGTAGTCTATGTAAACATTGACGTAGACTACAGCCACCAAATAAGGAAGGGGAATGGCGACTCCCTATGGGGGCCGCCATTATCCGTACACACTTTTTTTTTTTTTAAAGTCACCCATGATAGGCTATGTGACGATTCACGTAGCCTATCACGGCTGACTTTGCAAATCTTGCCGTGATAGGCTACGTGAATCGTCACGTAGCCTATCAGGGGACTTTTTTTTTTTTCTTTCATTGCAATGGCGGGGGCGGCAGCCGGTCGAAAGACCGGCTGCCGCTCCCGTCCCGCTCGAACACCGGACGAACCGCCAGCCGGACCCGCCTCCGGGAGGGACATTCAGGGAAGGTAAGTCCCGTCCCGGGGGGGGGGGCGGGGGGCGGGGGGGCGGAGGATTTCTCCCCGAAACTTGTTCGGGGGGCCGAACACATTGGCGCTCGGCCCCCCGAAGTTTCGGGGAGAAATTCTCCGCCATCCCTAGGCAAGTGTAAACTCTTTCTTGACCCATGGAAAACTTTTCACCCCATCCTCACCCTCACCACTCCTTCATCAAAACCTCACTTCCTTTCCTCCCTTGTCTAGTATTCCTTATCCCGTAGACAGCAAGACCTTTGGGAAAAGAGCTGTTGCTTCTGTCTTCTGTCCATTGCCTTGCAGGCTGACAGCCCCAATTAAATATTTTGCAGCCATTATAAATAAGTTACATATGTATTACACAGGATTTGAGCATGGTAGGATTTTTACAAGTAGCTTTCTCCTGTTACTAAGTGATGTTACTAAATAAGCTTCCTATGGGATAGTTACTAGTCAAACAGTTAATTATGCATTATTGCATAAATAAGACTAGTGAGGAGGGAGGAATGCTGCGAGGCCCCAGCCTGACAAATAGTTCTTATCCATAAAGTGGCATCATTCCCCAGCCCACCCCTGAGAAACAAAGAGCAGGCAGCTCCCCCCTCCATCTAGGTTCCATCTTGACAGCCAGCTGAAGAACCCCAGAGGTTGCTCTCTTTGCTGCTATGAGTAAAGCCCCTCCAGCTCCCACTCGAAGATAGGAGGGAGTGTTGTAGCAAGTAGGCACCAGCCAAAAAAGCCTGAACCATTGCACAGCATAGCCTAGCAGATATGCCAAAATAGGATGCATCTTAAGCATTAAATTTACTAATGGAGTCCAGGAAAAAAAACAGTCTCCTAACTTAATGGCAGTTACAGGGTGTTCAAAGAGGCCAGAACTCATTCACAATTTCCCCCATTTTCTAAGTGTCTCTTGCTTTTCAGATTCTTGCCTCTTTGAGGAGCATCCGCTTTAACAACAGCGCTGGAGATGAAGTCTCTTTCATGGAAAATGGCGAGAGATGGGATATCCTGAACTGGATCTTCTTCCGAAATGGATCTTTTTATTCTGTGAAAGTTGGGGGAGTGGACTCAGGGGCTCCCCCAGGCCAAGACTTCACCATTCACCCAGAGGCGATTACGTGGGCGACAGAGGTGGGGTTGAAGGGAATGTTCCGGGGTCTTCCTTACACCTCAGTTGGAACATGAACGTGGCAGGACAGCGGCACCGAGCTCAGACAGAGCTGCAGGACGAGGTCACTTTCTCTGTGCAGAGAGAATTATAGAGCTCCGTCTCTCTCTCTGTCTGCACTGAGGGGGAAAGTGGATAGGACGAACTCCCTGATATAATGGGCAAGGGAAGGGATTTGCTGGGTGGAGGCTCCCTGTCCCCTTAGCCTCATCAGGATACAGCTGGATCTGGCATTAGAATTGGTGTCTCCCAGAGGAGCTTCTCTTACGATGGTTCTGAGAGATTTGGCCCTCCTGTTGGGGATATTGCAACCTCGTCTGCAAGTTAAAGGAAGTGGGAAGTTCGGCATTTAGCTAGTTAAAGCATGGGCATAGCTGGCCTTAGGACTCTATAGTCCACCGCGGCCTCCTGTTTCTTCCTCCCCTACCCCACCACCTTTCTCCGTTGCTGGGTGTGCACCTGGCTTGCTCTCCCTCCTGCCTGAACACAGAGAAATTGACTGAACAATCTCTTGTTTTGAAACTGCAAGCTGTGCATGCATTTCACGCAAGATGACGTGTGAGCAAAGCTTTTCTATTTCTTAACTAAAGGAAGAGTGTGGCCACTATATGTTCTTTAGCCTTTATGTGAATGCGGGACTGGCAAACCCGCATTCTCCTTTGCCTCTCTCTGCTAAACTGCCTTTTGAATAAGAGGCCACGATGCCATGTATTTCACAAAGCAGCACGAATGGCACCAGGTAAGTGCTCCGTTTCGCGTGCCTTTCGCAGGGTGGTGGGTGGTGGGGCTTCATTCTGCCACGGATTTCGGGGGGCTGAATGCACTGCCATTCTCCTTCACTGAGATCCGTGGAGGAATTCTCTGACATCCCTAGAATTTGCCACAGTTTGTTGTGATCAACACATTCTAAGGCTACACCATCCAAAATTGTATTTATAGAAAAAATATTCTTAGGGGAAAAGGCACATGTCCCCTTGTTGATGATCTCCCCCTGTCCCCACTTCACTCTTACGCCAGTATGGTCTGCACTTTTATGTGGCTCTCAAAGTCGGAGGTACATGTGGAGTGAGACATTGTCCCTTCTGGAAAATGGTCACATGTGTAGCAGCAAACCGGCTTCCCCTCTGGAACTCTTCTCCAGTGCCCTGGAGATCACCGCTCCACCCCCCTAGTGACAGGCACCTTCTAAAAGGGAAAAGGCAAATGGTAGAGGATTTCCACATGGCAACAACTGCACCAAATGTAGCTACTCAACAGAGTATCCCATTTCTGTTTTTTTTTCCGTAAATATTTATGTCGCCTATCACGACCAAAAACAGGAACGCAAATGGTGGTCACCATAGCGGCCGCCATTTGCATCTGCAGGCTCCAGACGACTGCGAATGCACCCGGCCAGCGGCTCCGCGGAGTTGCCGTGGAGTGGATCTGGCTGGGTTAGGATTTCAGGGGGAGGTGCGGAGCGCCTCCCCACCACCGCGAATCACCCCTGCAAAAAGGTATTGACTTTCGTACAGCCCTAGCAAATTCTTTAAGAGATGGGCGTACCAGACCACCTTACCTGTCTCCTGAGAAAGCTGTGAGGGTCAAGAAGCAACCTCACAGTTAGGGATGACAGAGAATTCCGCCACAGATCTCCATGAGGCCGAATGCCAGTGAATTCTGCCCCCCGAACTCCGTGGCGGAACGGTCTGCCACCCCCCTGACCCCCACGGATCCCCCCCAGGACGAGACTCACCTGGGGCGGATCTTCCGGGTGGCGGCAGCTCCAGCGGCGGCTCCGGCGGCAGCTCCGGCGGCGGCTCCGGTGGCATTTCTGGCGGTGGCTCCGGCCGCAGTAGCGGCCGGTCTTCTGACTGGCTGCCGCCATTTCCAGGCTTGTGTGTAAAAAAAAAAAAAAAAGACGTGATAGGCTACCTAAATCTTTACGTAGCCTATCATGGTTGGGTGGGTTTAAAAAAAAAACGCATACGCAAATGGCGGCGGCTATGGCCACCGCCATTTGCATTCCTTCTTTTTACCATCTTAATCTACGTAAATATTTACGTAGACTTTGACGGCGAAAATAAAGGGGAACGCAAATAGCGTAGCAGGCACTATTTGCATCCCCTTTTGATTCGCCGTTTTAGCCTACGTAAATATTTAAGTAGATTAAGACGGCCAAAAAGAAGGAATGCAAATGGCGGTGGCCGTAGCCGCCAACATTTGCATACGCGGTTGGTTTTGTTTGTTTGTTTTACCCAGAGCCCTCCGCGGCTGGAAATCCGGCTGTGGACGGCTCTGGCCTGGCCGGGCAGGGCCTGGCCAGCTGCTCCGCAGAGCTGCTGCGGAGCACAGCCAGCCGTTCGAGAATTCCAGGGGGAGGAACGGAGCGCCTCCCCCCTTGGCCATGATTCTGGGGGGGATGGACGGAATGCCTCCCCCGCCACCATCAACATAATCCGCGAAAGGTAAGTGACTTTCGTACATCCCTAGCAAAAGTAAGAACTGGACATGGAACAACCGATTGGTTCAAAATTGGGAAGGGGTATGACAAAGCTGTATATTGTCACCCTGCTTATTTAACTTATATGCAGAGTACATCATGAGAGACTCCAGGTTCGATGAATCACAGGTCGTAGGGATGTATGAAAGTCACTTACCTTTTCAAAGGGTGACATTTGCGGTGGGGGGAAGGCGCTCCATCCCTTCCCCCTGAAATTCTCTCCGGCCGGCTCTGCTCCATGGAGATTCTGCTGAGCCGCTGGCCGGGGTCTCCCGTAGGTGAACATCCAGCCGCTGGGCAGCCTGCAGGGACGCAAATGGCGGCGGCCATAGCCGCCACCATTTGTGTCCCTGTATTTTGCCGTGATAGGCTACATTGATACTTACGTAGCCTATCACGGCAAAAAAACCCCACAAAAAAACAGCGAACGTAAATGGCAGCAGCTACGGCGGCCGGCATTTGCGTTCCCCCTTTTTTGCCGTTTTAGCTTACGTAAGTATTTATGTAGGCTATTACGGCAAAAAACACACCTAGGAATGCAAATGGCCACTACGTCATTTGCATTCCTTTTTTTCCCCCTAATAGCCTACGTAAATATTTACATAGGCTAAAACGGCAAAAAAAAAAAAAGCGAATGCAAATGGCTGCCACCGTAGTCGCCACCATTTGCGTTCCCTTAGTTAAGCCGTGATAGCCTACGTAAATACTTATGTAGCCTATCACGGCTTCCGCAGGGATGCAAATGGTGTCCCTGCATTAGTCGTGATAGGCTACATAAGTATTTACATAGCCTATCACGGCTATATGGAAGAGGTGAATGGCAGCCGCAGATGTGGCCGCCATTCGCAAGTCATCGCGGATGGCAGCAGGTAGGTGCTCTGTCCTGGGCCAATTTCACGGGGCAGGGGGGCGGGGGGGCTTCATTCTGCCACGGATTTCGGGGGGCCGAATGCACTGGCATTCGGCCTCACCAAGATCCGTGGTGGAATTCTCTGACATCCCTAACAGGTCGGAATTAAGATTGCTGGGAGAATTCTCAACAATCTCAGATATGCAGATGATACCCCCTAATGGCAGAAAGTGAAGAGGATGTAAAGAGCCTCTTGTTGGGGGTGAAAGTGGAGAGTGCAAAAGCTGCTCTGAAACTCAACATTAGAAAAACTAAGATCATGGCATCCGGCCCCATCAATTCCCAGCATATAGAAGGGGAAGAAATGGAAGCAGTTTCAAATGTTACTTTCTTGGGCTCCAAGATCACCGCAGACAGTGGCTGTAGCCATGAAATCAAAAGATGCTTGCTCCTTGGGAGGAAAGCTATGGCAAAACTAGACAGCATAGTAAGAAGCAGAGTCATCAGCTTGCCGACAAAGGTCTGCATAATCAAAGCTATGGTTTTCCCAGTAGTAATGTATGGCTGTGAGAGCTGGACTATAAGGAAGGCTGAGCGCCGAAGAATTGATGCTTTTGAACTGTGGTGCTGGAGAAGACTCTTACAAGTCCCCTGGACTGCAAGGAGGTCCAATCAGTCAGTCCTAAAGGAAATCAACCCTGAGTGCTCATTGGAAGGACAGATTCTGAAGCTGAAGCTCCAGTATTTTGGCCACCTAATGTGAAGAGAAAACTCCCTGGAAAAGGCCCTGATGCTGGGAAAGATTGAAGGCAAAAGGAGAAGGGAATGGCAGAGGATGAGATGGATGATAGCATCACCCATGCAATGAATATGAAATTGAGCACACTCCGGGACAGAGCGGAGGCAGGAAGGTCTGGCTAGGGATTTACGAAAGTCACTTACCTGTTCGCAGATTATATTTATGGTGGGGGGGAGGCGTTACGTCCTTCCCCCCGGAATCCTCGCTGGGGGGGGAGGCGCTCCATTCCTCCCCCCCGGAATCCTCTGTGGCCGGCTGTGCTCTGCGGCAGCTCCGCAGAGCAGCCAGCCAGGCCTGGCCAGGCCAGAGCCATCTGCAGCTGGATTCCTGGCCATGGAGAGCTCTGGGTAAACCCCCCCCCAAAAAAAACACGTACGCAAATGGTGGCGGCTACGACCACCGCCATTTGCATTCCTTGTTTTTGCCCTCTTAATCTACGTAAATATTTACGTAGACTATGACGGCGAAAATAAAGGGGAACGCAAATAGCGTAGCGGGCGCTATTTGCATCCGTTTTTGATTCCCCGTTTTAGCCTACGTAAATATTTACGTAGGCTAAAATGGGGAATCAAAAATGGATGCAAATAGTGTCGGCTACGCTATTTGCGTTCCCCTTTATTTTCGCCGTCATAGCCTACGTAAATATGTATGTAGATTAAGAGGGCAAAAATAAGGAACGCAATTGGCGGTGGCCGTAGCCGCTGCCATTTGCACATGCTTTTTTTTTTTTTTTTAACCCACCCAGCCATGATAGGCTATGTAAAGATTTATGTAGCCTATCACATCGTGTTTTTTTTAAAACCTAGTCATGATAGGCTATGTATATCTTTACGTAGCCTATCACGTCTTTCTTTTTCTTTCATTCTTTTTCTTTTTTACAAGAGTGGAAATGGTAGCGGCAGCAGCCGGTCGGAAGACTGGCTGCCGCAGCCGCCGCTGCTGCTGCTGCCAGAGCTGCTGCCACCCGGAAGATCCACCCCAGGTGCGTCTCATCCCGGGGGGGGGATCCGTAGGGGGCGGGGTGGTGGCAGGCGGTTCCGCCACGGAGTTCGGGGGGGCGAATGCACTGGCATTCGGCCTAGGGATGTACAAAAATCACTTACCTGTTCGCGGATTATGTTTATGATGGGGGGGAGGCATTCCGTCCCTTCCCCCGGAATCCTGGATGGGGGGAGGTGCTCTGTTTCTCCCCCCCGGAATCCTCCAGGGCTGGCTGTGTTCCACAGGAGCTCCGCAGAGCAGCCGGCCAGGCCCAGCCAGGCCAGAGCCGTCCGCAGCCATATTTCCGGCCGCGGAGGGCTCTGGCCATAGCCGCCGCCATTTGCATACGCCTTTTTTTTTTTTTTTACCCAGACGTTTTAGGCTTCGTAAAAACTTGCGTAGTCTATCACATGTGTGTAAAAAAAAAAACCAAACAAACTGCAAATGGCAGCGGTGTCAGCCAGTCGGAAGACCAGCTGCTGCCGCCGCTGCCACTGAAGCCACCGCTGGAGCCGCCACCGCCCAGAAGATCAACCCCAGGTAAGTCTCGTCCTGGGGGGATCTGTGAGGGGCACGGGGGGGTGGCAGGCCGTTCCACCTCAGATTTTGGGGGCCCGAATGCACTGGTATTGGGTCTCCCCGAGATCCGTGGCGGAATTCTCTGCCATCCCTAGGCCTGGCATGCTATGGTCCATGGGGTCACGAAGAGTTGGACATGACTTAACGACTGAACAAACCTCTGTTGTTTACTTCTGTGCAAAGTATTCATGCTTCCTCAAGAAACCTATTCAAATAATAAAATAAGGATTCCCAGGAAATTACTAATACTTGCAAGTACAGAATCTGTCCTGGCTCCACTTTTCATGTGTATTTATTTTAGAACCATATTCCCAACCTCGGTTGTTTTGGCATCAGACCTGAAGTGTTTGGTGCAGAACATTGACCAGGACAGGTGATTGGTCATCTTTATGTCAACTGGAGGACGTTACTCCAATGCAGGGATACTGTGGGTGCCCAACTGGGTCTGGGAGTCTGTTGTACTCCCCCCACTCCACTTGCCCCCAAACCTGGCTTGGCGAGCCCCTGAGATGTGCCAGACCCATCTGCTTGTTCCTGGGGGCTTCCTGTCCTCCAAGCAAACTGCCATTTTAGTGCAGGATGTGGACGCTAGTCTTTCGGATATCTCATGTTGCAAACAATCGTGGCTGGAAAGGGCCATTTCCACAAATTTAGAGGCTTGTCTGGTTGTGAAAATGGCCCTTTACAGCCACCATTCTGTACAACACTAGATATGTGGAAACTATAGCTCCCGTCTTGCATCAAAATGGTGGCTCACATGGGGGAGTGGGCAGCTGCAGGGCACTCCTGGCACAGGGCTCATGCAGCCAGGCTTGGGTGGGTGGGCAGCAGGGGCAGTGCCTCAAGCACCCGGCAACCTCAGACTCCGCAGCCTTGCCACATTTCCATTTCCAGTGCAAATATTTATGTAGGCTAGAACGGCAAAAAATAGGGAATGCAAATGGTGTCCGCCATAGCCACCGCCATTTGCGTACGCTGTTTTTTTTGAGGGGGGGGTTAGCCATGATAGGCTACGTACGTACGTACTACGTAGCCTATCACAGCTGCAAGGACGCCAATGGCGACTGCAGCAGCCCGCCACGGACGGCCAGGAGACCAGCCGCTGAAGCTGCTGCCGGAGCTGCCGGAGCCGCCTTCGCCGCTGGAGCCGCTGCTGCAGGAGGAACTGCCGCCACCGCATCTGCCCTAGGTATGTTCCGACCCTGGGGATTCTGCAGGGGGGCGGGGGGGCAGTGGACCATTCCTGGAATCCGTGGCGGAATTCTCTGCCATCCCTAATAATAGGTACAACAGAAAGTTGCAGTATTGTTCAGGGATAGGCTCACTTCGGAGATACTGCAAATTGTATAGATCTCATTTCCCCTATAAGGAGAACATTCTTCTCTCCTCCATGCCATTCTCTATTCTTCTCACTGGATTGGTCTTGGGGAGGGGGGGGGGTTATTTTATTTTATTAGCCATGGTTGAGGCATTTGGAACTTGAGTTCCTTCGAAGAGGAAACATGGCAGGATATAAAAGTAATACTAAATAAAAATGAATAAAATAAATTGTGTTCATGTTTCAGTACTTCTCCAAACCTGTTTCCTTCCAGAATGCTCATCCTTCTCCCTTGTTTCTCAGGAGCCCCATTGTGGCTTGGTTGTTGTTGGCACTTGCCCCTTGAGCTCACTGTTAGAGGGGTGATACTAGCAGCAAGAACACATTATGGTCAGTCATGAAGAATGTCAGCGACACACATATTTGCAGAGCTGGAATGTAAAGTGTATGAATATGCTGTTGTGGAAAAATGGAAAGTTAGGGTGCGAGAGGAGAAACAGTGTAACAGATTACTTCAAAATCAGGGACCTTTTATTGAATATTAGAAAAATAACAATGCACCTCTTTGTTATAGCAGGCACAGTTGTGGCTCCTTCTAGATAAGGTGTCAGGGACAAAACAGGGTTCCGTAATGTTGAATGGAAATCAGGCAGGTGGGTTGTTCTAAGCTTTATAAAATTGAGAAGATTTCACCAACCTTCCTGAAATTTGCAGGTGCCAGAAAGACAGGTTTGTTTTACATAGGGGTGGACGAAAGTCACTTACCTGTCCTCAAAGCTTTTCGCGGTGGGGGGGAGGTGCTTCGCTGCTCCCCCCACGGAGTTCAGGCTGGGGGGGAGGCTTCCCGCCTCGCCCGGCCGAAATTCAGGCCGGGGAGGAGGCGCCTCACCTTGCCCGGCCGCGAACTAAAACGTTAAAAAAAAAAAACGCCCCCGTGATAGGCTGCGTGACGATTAACGTAGCCTATCACAGCTAGATCTGCAAAGTCAGCCGTGATAGGCTACGTTAATCGTCACGTAGCCTATCATGGGTGACTTTAAAAAAAAAAAGCGTGTACGCAAATGGCGGCCCCCATAGGGAGCCGCCATTCGCGTTCCTTATTTGGTCGCTGTAGTCTACGTAAATCTTTACGTAGACTACGGCGAAAATAAGGGCTACACAAATAGCGTTGCCCTTATTTTCTTCGTAGTCTACGTAATGTTTACGTACACTACAGCAACCAAATAAGGAACAGGAATGGCGGCTCCCTATGGGGGCCGCCATTAGCCGTACGCGCTTTTTAAATTTTTTTTAAAGTCACCCGTGCGAGGCTACATGACGATTTACGTAGCCTATCACGGCTGACTTTGCAAATCTAGCTGTGATAGGCTACGTGAATCGTCACGTAGCCTATCACGGGGGTGTTTTTTTTTTCTTTTATTGGAATGGCGGTGGTGGCAGCCGGTCAAAAGACCGGCTGCGGCTCCCGCCCCGGACGAACACGCGCCGAACCGCCGGCCGGACCCGCCGCCGGGAGGGACATTCGCCAAAGGTAATTCCCGTCCCGGGGGGGGTGCAGGGGGCGGGGGGGTGCGGAGAATTTCTCCCCGAAACTTGTTCGGGGGGCCAAACACGTTGGCGCTCGGCCCCCCGAAGTTTCGGGGAGAAATTCTCCGCCATCCCTAGTTTTACATCGCATGAAAATTTCAGGGAGATTGGTTAAATATTGCAGGAGAAAGGGCAGTTAACAGCAAAAAAGAAGAAAACTTAGTCATGCAAATGTGTTCCTGAAAGCATTTGTTGGCTGCCTTTTGTCCTCATCGTTTGTGAACAAAAGTATAGGCTCCTTATTTTAGAGACTGATGTTTTCCTATTCCTTTCTACTGTCATTGATGGAAATTGAAATCATTTTTTTTAAATGCAATTTCCTTATTTTAAAAATATTTTTTATTAGCATAATGCAAGTCGGTGGGTGTCTCATCATGTGGACCTCGGAATGTGCGGGTGTGGTGGGGAGGGGAATCACTGCCCCATGGAGGAGAGGCCCAAGCAGCAGCAGATTCTAAGTGGTGTGTTTCTGGGACCTCTGTGTGTGTGTGAATGTGGTCAAGTGGCACAGATGTTGAAAGGAAAAGGGTTACAACAGAACTTAGAAAGCACTCTCCAGAGGTCGTATTTTTGCCAGAGATGCATCAACCTAAATGATATAAGGCAATATTAAAACACCCATATTTTGGACAACAATTTACTGCCTCAGGCTCTAGCTGCCAAATTGGAGCTGAACTTAACCCAGTAGCCTCTGATCAGTGACAGTGGTGGAGGAGGGGGAGAGCAGCCTGCGTTCAGTTCATTGTGTGAAAGAGAGCTGGTTAGAGTTGGTTACAAAAAAAGATGGCGTATGAGTAGCAGCGTGACAGGGTGGACACTGAGCCCATAGAATCCCAGAGTAGTTCTGATTCTGAGGAAGAGCAGTCGCTCCTGGGAGAGAAGCGCTCTCCTCTTTCCCAGGGCCAACAGCTGACGGAGATTCCTCCCACCAGCATTCCTAGCTTAGATAGCAGTCCAGGGAGTGACAGAGTGCAGATAGCAGACTTGGTGGACGTGCGACGCCAACACAGAGAGTGGCGCCAAATGGAGGGCGCAGAAAGGAGGCGGAGTGCCCGGTTGGTGAGCAAACAACAGCTGCGCCCAGAGGATCCAAGGGAAAAGGGGAGGGACTCTCCCTAGTCCTTAAGTTCAGGGGTCTGCCAGTAATTCCCTTTCAAATGGGGACCAACTGTTCCAACTTAGGGCATAGGTACTCTGCTGCTCAGATCTAGTTGCTACCTGTAGAGTTGTTAAGTTGTAAAAGAAGAATAAAGCTTTGAAAGGAATTCCTTTGTCTGTGTCTGGACTTGGCTACTGGATTAGACTGAGAGAGACCTCCAAGGAGCCCTTGACACAGCGTTCACTTTGGGCGCCGCCATTTGTTTTAATTCTTCAATTAATTTCAACATTTTTATCACCTCACTTGACACCTAACTCTACAGTTTCATCACATCAGTTGACTCTCAAATTATGGAGTTTTATTGGAAAAGTTACACTTGGGGTCTACATAGAGGTCCCCCACCACACTTATAGGTTGGATCCAGCACTGCTGAATCAGTCGCCCTGGAGATCATGATCTCTTGCCCACCTCCAAACAGAGTAAGATAGTGAGTTCTTTTTCACCACTGGAGAATCAGCTTCGACCGTTAGTTGTTCATCAAGATCTGCCTTCTGCTAGGCACTCTCCAAGCCATTCAGTTGACATTCAAGACCAGGAGACCTTTCAATCCTGCAAGGAGCTAGTTAATTTGAAGATGTCAACTGGTTTTGCTTCAACCCCCCCCCCCCTCAGCCCTCTGCTTTGTTGCTTCCAAAGCAACCAAGCCCTGAAGACTGGCAGGCCTTTAGATATTTAAATTTAAATGAATTCTGTTGTCCTGAAACAAATGCTATCCACCTACGTAGCACAGCATTGATGAAGGTTGAAGTAGATTTAGTCGCTTAGGATCAGGTAGAGAACCCCTTGTCAGTAGGTCCTAACACTAGGCAGATACAGGCGGAAGTTAACATACTGCCCCCCCCAAGAGAATATATATTTAAAAAGGAAGGTCCATTGTATCGGTTCAAATGGGGCACTTGCCTCCTCTAGTGATAGATTAGAGTTGATGTCTCCAATATAAGGCTGTGCTGTAAATCTGTGTTTCTTTATATGATGGTGATGCATTGTGGATTGGTAAATTAATCCTTTTATGAGTAGTTTTCTCTCAGGGATTGTGAAGGATTGCTGGTTTCACCCCAACAACCCAGCAAGGTAGACCAGGCCAAACTTGGCCACAAGATTCCCCTAAATTAACCCAGGAGCTCCCTTCCTGGCCAATAGGCTCTGTATTCAGCACTGAAGTTATTCAGGACACATCACACCAACTGGAAATTGGGTAAAAATATATTAGGGAGAAGGAACAAAGAGCAAGGAATAGGGAGAGGTGGTTGGTTGTACAAGAAATTACAAGCAAGGTGCAAAACTCTAAGCGAAACCAGAAACGCCAAACCCCAAGGCACACACTCCCATGTGCAAAACAAGAAAGCTAGCTGGGCTATCCTATCCGTACCAAAGGATGGGCCTCCCAGGATAGCCATCGACCAGCAGCACACCCTAGTACCGTCAGGGGAAGGAGAGACACCCGCCCCTTCTCTAGCTCTCCTTTCATTGCCCAGCCGTATCAACCCAAGGCAGGTTCAAGGCACCCAATCCAAACCCAGGCCTGGGACACTCCACTCCACCCTCCAAAGAGGTTGCATCTTCCCACCAGGCACGGCTGTTATCATTTTCCCAAATAGCCAGGGAAATTGTGGCCTTGAGCTGCAGGATGACACACAGCTGAAAACAACCAACCTCCAGGGGGCTGCTGCATACCCTAGCAGCCCTCATGGCTCCTACTCTATTAACACATTCTTGACATCCCCCTTTTAAAAGATGAGAAGTTGGGAGACAATTTCTCGATTCTCTATCTCCCCCCTCCTTATCTAAAATTGTAAATAAAATACATGTTACAGAAAAGAAATGAAAACCAGATTCAAAAACTCTCCCATGGGCTCCTCCAGAGAAGCCCAACAGCCTAGGCTCACTGATCAGGAGTCCCCTCTCCTGACACCTGGCTCAAATCATGAACATGGGAGAGGCTGTCAGCCAAAATGTTCTTCTTGCCCTGGATGTGAGAGGAAGTAAAATCATAGTCCTGTAGAGCTAGGCTCCAGCAAAATAGCTTCTGGTTTGACCCCTTCACTTGATCCAGCCAGCACAGGGGGGAAGCTGGAGCTTTCGGCTGGATCTTTTGGCTCCATAAATAAAGATGGAGCTTGCCTAAGGCCCACACAATGGCAAGACACTCCTTCTCCACAGTAGCCAGGTTCCCATCTCAAGGCAATTTTTTTTTTTACTCAAATAGACTACTGGGTGGAGTTCTTGGTCTGGCCCTTCCTGCGGAAGGATGGCCCCCATCCCTTCCTGTGAGGCGTCTGTCTGAAGGACAAAAGGGGCCTCAAAATCAGGGGCCTGCAGAATGAGATAGTCCACCAACTTAGCTTTCAGCTGAACAAAAGCCTGTTAACAGAAAGCTGTCCACGTCACTTGTACAGGTTGTTTCTTTTTACAAAGGTCCATCAGGGGGAAGCCAGGTCACTGAAATGGGGCACAAATCACCTATAACATCCAGCCAACCCCCAAAAGGACTGAACCTGCTTCTTGGGGTTGGGCATGAGCCAACTCCGGATGGAAAAGATTTTGGCATGAAGAGGTTTAATGGTGCTTCCTCCCACCTGATGGCCTAAGTAGGTGACCTCTCCTGGGCCAATCTGACATTTTGAGGCCTTCGTGGTCAGGCCAGCCTCTTGAATATGCCCAAATGGCATATTGGCAGACATGTTCCTGATGGGATTCCCACGTCTGGCTGAAAATGGCCACATCATCCAGATAGGCACAGGTGGCAGCCCCCAGCCCATTCAGCAGCCCATTAGTTAGCCTTTGAAACATACCTGAAGCCCCCTTCAGGCCAAATGGAAGAGCTACAAACTCATACAGGCCGAGGTGAGTTACGAAAGCACTCCACCACTCTCCCCCAGCCAGAGGCAGAAGCACCTACAACTCATTCAATGATGGCCAAACTCACGGCCTCTGCTCCAGGCAGCTGGAAGGAAACCGCCTCCTCCCAGTCGGAACCAATCCTAACTTGGGCCTGCATTGTCCCTAACTAGCCAAAACAACAAACCTCGGGAGTATAAGACCCCGGCTTTGTCGTCTCCCTCTCCCTGGTTCCTCAGTGCTCTCAAGCACCCTGGACAACTTCAGTGTCTGATCCCAGCACTAACACCATGTGAAGGATTGCTGGTTTCTCCCCAACAACCCTGCAGGGTAGACCAGCCAAACTCAGCCACAAGATTCCCTAAATTAACTCAGTAGGTTCCTTCCTGGACAATAGGCACTGTATTTAGCACTGAAGTTATTCAGGACACACCACACCAACTGGAAGTTGGGTAAAAATGTATTAGGGGGAAGGAACAAAGAGCAAGGAATAGGGAGAGGTGGTTGGGTGTACAAGAAATTACAAGCAAGGTACAAAACTCTAAGCAAAACCAGAAACGCCAAACACCAAGGCACACACTCCCACACGCAAAACAGTAAAGCTAGCTGGGCTATCCTATCCACACCAAAGGATGGGCCTCCCAGGATCACCCTTGACAAGCAGCACACCTGAGTACCGTCAGGGCCAAGGAGAGACTCCCGCCCCTTCACTAGACCCCTTTTAATTGCCCAGCCCTAGCAATCCAAGGCCAGTTCAAAGCACCCAATCCAAACCCAGGCCTGGGACACCCAACTCATCCTCTAAAGAGGTTGCATCTTCCCACCAGGCATGGCTGTTATCATTTTCCCAACTAGCAGGGCAAATCATGCCCTTGAGCTGCAGGTTGAGACACAGCTGAAAACAACCAACCTCCAGGGGGCTGCTGCATGTGTGACCACCCCAGCAGCCCTCCTGGCTCCTACTCTATTAGGCTCTTCTTGACAGGGATCATTTCTGGTATAAGTTATAGAGTTATGTGTTGTTGTTGCAAGTGTCATTTATTTCAAGACTACTTGTTTTGTCATTGCTTGTAGCCAGTTTGGACTTTCTTAGATATCAAGGGTACGTTGTCACAGGTATCTAATATGACATAAATGGGTGATCTAAAATGTTATTTCCTCACTGTCAGGGCTTTAGTCACAGTTGTTAAAATGAAAAGTGTTCCAGCAGAAATGAAAAAGCATGCTCTAGACATCGTATTTTTGCCAGTGACGCATCTAACTAAGAGATATCAGGCAGTCTTAAAACACCCACATTTTGGACAACAATTTACTGCCTCAGGCTATTCAGAAGCCTGTGGTGTGGCTATTACTTTTGAATAATAAGTATTCCCTTATTACTATGGATCCCTTCGTCTATCCATAGAAACTTCTATGGCAGACCCCAGTGGCAGAGACCTATTTATGAAAGGTGCCATAGGAGGTTCATAGTATACATTAGCCACTTCGTACTCCCCAAATCCAAATCAACACAGTTTTTTACATGACACTTTGCAGAAATTAGCGGTATTTCAACAAGGTGCAACATTTATAGGGGGGATTAGAAGATAGTCAGTGATCCAGCTCTGGACACAACTTGCTTTGGGGATGAGTGCAGGAACACCACTATGTCATCATTTAGGGACCTTTTGGCTGAAATTAAATTAATAGTTTCTTAAATATAGGATCTTGAGATTATGCATACTTTGCCCGTCACTATCAAACATATACTAGAATAGACCATCTCTTCATTTCTTCGACCCATGCCTCTTCCATCATAAGCACAGAGATCTATCAAAAAAAGGTATCAGATCATTCAGCTATAAGTCTCACCATACACCCTTGTTTACACCAGTCCTCTAAACTGATCCATGGTGCTTCAGTCCTATCATCCATAAAACCAACTCTGTGTTGCGACAATTAAAAGTGAAATAGAACATTATTTCCATACAATGAGCAAGTAGGATTGACAAATGCAGAATATGGGATGCAATGAAATCTCTTATAAAGGGGTATCTGTATAAGTGAATTGACAGCAATTCAGAAGATTTCAATACAAAAAAACAAAGACCTTTGTCAGAAATAAAACTTCTGGAAATGACACTAAAAATCAGTTGGGGCAAGAAATTACCATCTTCTTTCACAAGCAAGAATGGAACTTAAAGCCCTTGAAGTAGGGAAGATTTCGACATCACTCCTTTGCCTTCAACAAAAATACTGTGTATTTGAGGATAGAAGCTCTAAATTGCTATCCTATGAGCTGAAACACCACAACCTAAGAAATGTTATTTGCTCAATTAAAGACAATCAAAATTCATTGGTTTGTGGGACTATACAGATCAGTAATCAATTTGTGCAATTTTATTCAGAACTTTATCCTAGCCCACATCCTGATGTCACCAAGGGCGCAATCCTATCTAAAGTAGTCAGAGGCTAGATGGCCATAGGATAGACCACACTCCAAGGTCGGTTCCTTGATAACCAACCTCCAACCCCTCCAACGCTTCATCGTAGGCAGCAGGGAGCGGCCCTGTGCTCTGCATTTGGAAAAGAAGTACAGAGCAGCAAAACAGGGCATTCCTGGGGACGTATCAGGGCAGAGAAGTCAGAAATGCCTATATGACAAATCCTACGTGTCATCCAGCTGCCAATTCCCCCTCTTGGAGGTCCCATGGCGAGAGACCCAAAATCAGCTGTCTAGCTGCAAATGCAGGGCAGGAGAAGTGAGAAGGAATGATCCCACCATGCTTCTTCTGCCCTGCATTTCATTGAGGGAACCAGGTTGGGGAGGATGTGTCCACACTGACAGGCAGTGACTCTCCAGAGATTTAGACTAGGGATGTATGAAAGTCACTTTCCTTTTCTAAGGGTGACATTCGGAGTGGGGGGGAGGCGCACCATACCTCCTCCCGAAATCCTACCCCAGCTGGCTCCACTCCGCGGCAACTCTGTGGAGCTGCCGGCTGGGTGCAACTGCATGGCAGGTCTGTGGACACAAATCGTGGCCGGCATAGCGGCCGCCATTTGCGTCCCTTCATTGAGCTGTGATAGGCTACATAGATATTTACGTAGCCTATCACGGCAAAAGTGGGGAAGCAAATGGTGGCGGCTACTCCATTTGCGGCACTGCTCTGAGCCATGATAGGCTACATAGATAGTTACATAGCCTATCACAGCTTGCCAGGGATGCAAATGGCAGCTGGCATAGCGGCCGCCATTTGCAGCCGCAGCCCGGCAGTGGCTGGAGCCGCCGGAGCTGCCACTACCACCAGAGCCGCAGCCAGGTAGGCTCCGTTTTGTGTAGGGATGTACAAAACACCTACCTGGCTCCACGCCGGGCAATCCATGGGGGGGGGGAGGTGCCCCGTCCCTCCCTCCTGAATCCTCCCCAGATGGATCCGCTCCATGGCGACACTGCGGAGCTGCCTGCTGGGGCTGCCCGTAGCCGGACATCTGGCCACTGGGCTGCACAGGGACGCAAATGGCGGCAGCTGTAGCCGCCACCATTTGCGTCCCTGTCTTTAGGCATGATAGGCTATGTAAATATATATGTAGCCTATCACGGCTAAAGACACGGATGTAAATGGCGGCAGCTACGCCATTTGCGTCCCTGCCCTAAGCCGTGATAGGCTATGTAGATACTTACGTAGCCTATCACCACTTGCCAGGGACGCAAATGGCACCCGGAGTAGCGGCCACCAATTACAGCTGCAGCCCAGCAATGGCTAGGGCTGCCGCTGCCGCCAGAGCCACTGTGGCCACCGCCGGATCCCCGCTGCTGGACTTGCAGCCAGGTAGGCTCCGTTTCATGGGGCTTTCGCAGGGCATTGTGGTGGGTTGCTCCATTCCGCCACGGATTCCAGGGGGCCAAATTCACTGGAATTCGGCCTCCCTGGGATCCGTGGCAGAATTCTCTAACATCCCTAATTTAGGCAAGAGCCATTCCCAACCCTACCTGGAGTTCCTGGGGATCAATTTTGGGACTTTCTGCATGAAGACTGTGTGCTCTAGCCCTGGACTAGGGATGGACGAAAGTCCCTTACCTGGTCCCGCAACTTTTCCCGGGGGGGGGGTGCTCCGTTTCTCCCCCCGAAATTCTTGGCGGCTGGGCGCCCCGTCCCTCCCTGCCGAAATTCTGGCCGGGGGGGAGCGCCCCACCTCTCCGGCCGCGAAAGAAAAAAGTAAAGTTAAAAAAAAAAAAAAACGTGATAGGCTACGTAAAGATTTACATAGCCTATCACGGCTAGATTTCCCAAAAACACCATGATAGGCTACGTAAATCTTTACGTAGCCTATCACGGCTGACTAAATCTTTACGTAGCCTATCACGGCTGACGCTATTTGCGTTGCCCTTATTTTCGCCGTAGTCTACGTAAATCTTTACGTAGACTACCCGTGCCAAAATAAGGAATGCAAATGGCGGCGCCCACGGGTGCCGCCATTTGCGTACGTGCTTTTTTCCCCCCCCCAAAGTCAGCCGTGATAGGCTACGTAAAGATTTATGTAGCCTATCACGGTGTTTTTGGAAAATCTAGCCGTGATAGGCTACATAAATCTTTACATAGCCTATCACTTTTTTTTTTACTTGGAAATGGTGGTGGCGGCGGCTTGTCAATGACATGACAAGGGACAGCCTTGCAGCCTTCTGTTGGTGTGTTTCAATGGGAGATGGGATGGGCCAAGACATTGTTGGTGGGCAGAGGTGGCACGACTCATCTTTTCTTTCCCCTCACTGGACTCTTCTGGATGTGGGTGACTGTTCTCTTTCTCTCTCCCTTAGGAATATCCTGATTGCCTTTGGCGTGAGAATAGAAACCAGCGAAGCTCCTGTGTGTCTTGGACAATCTGTGCCATAGGTGGATCTGAAATTGAGGTAGAGGGTTGACTTTGCTCTCTGCTGTAAATCCTGTTGGACTCAGGGGGCCCCCTGGACAATGGAAGAGGAACACGGCCCTGTTGGAGTGCTAATGTTGTGGTTCATCACCTTATGCTCACCCTGTATTTTGGGAGAAATAACATGTCAATCACAGAGGTCTCCTTCTATGGAAAATGAACCATGCCTAAGTGCTGGAACCCCTGAAACTTCTCACTCTTCAGAGTTGGGGGGCCTGCACATAAAAATCTGCAGCCCAAATTGTTAAGTGGATTAACCACTTGTTAATTGTTAAAAGACAATTTAAGGCATTTGATTGAGTGGAATGTTTTCTTGTTTCTTTGTTGTTTATTTCATGTTATGGGAACTGCATCCCAATTTGTTAAAACTGTATATTCAGCACCAGATATTTTAATGAACAAAGAACCAATGAGAAGACAGGATTGTCCCCTTATACCATTATTGGGTTCCCTTGGCATCAGACCACCTGCTATTGCATTCCACCACTTACCCAACATACATGGTACCAAGATAAATACGAGTCAGATAAAAGCCACATTATCTGCAGATCACATTCTGACATATCTGACCCAGCCTGACCGTTCTTTATCAAAATGGTTTGAGGAGATTTAAAAATACAGCTCCATCTTATATTATCAAATGAGCAGATCAACAACAGGACTTATCTCTATAAAGTGATAGGACCATGAAGAGAACCGAATTCTATTGAATCAGGGTCTCCAAACTGCCACCCAAGAAGGCTTTCAGTATGCAATTGCCAGGCCTCATTCACCGGGTTTGAGAAGATTTTCAGACATCGCCATCTTCCACTTGTCACTCTCTTGTGTTTCCCAGCACTGTGTCTGTCTTGTTTTTCCCTCCACGAACACCAAAGCTGCACGAGGCCTTTGGACTGATGGTGCCAGGAGCCGTCCATCTGGAGAGCACACCCTCTCCTGCCAGCGGGTGAAACCACTTCGTCTAATATGTGGATGGTGGAGCAATGAGGGGCAGGTGGAGAACGGTGTGTCTGTGACAAACCCTCCGCTGATACAGATGCACAGTGCCCCTAGAGCATCTGGGCAGTTGGCACCCTGCCAGGCAACCTGAATATTTTATCTAGCCTTAGCTAAACCACACTTGGAATACTGTGCACAGTTCCGGTCACCACACCTAAACAAAAATATGGTAGAGCTGGAAAAAGTGCAGAAAAGGGCAGCTAACATGATCAAGGGGCTGGAGCATCGCCCTTGTGAGAGAAGGTTCCAGTAGCTGGGATGGTTTAGCTTGGAAAAAAGAAGGGTAAGGAGAGACATGATAGAGGTCTACCAAATTATGCATGGTGTGGAGAATATGGATGGTGAGACATTTTTCTCTGTCTCTCAAAATAATAGAACCCGGGGTCATCCTGTGAAGCTGATTGGTGGGAGATTCATGATACATAGAAAGAAGTACTTCTTCACACAGCACATAGTTCAGCTATGGAATTTGTGACCACAGGATGTAGTGATAGCCACCAAGTTGGATGGCTTTAAAAGGGGGTTAGAGAAATTCCCGGAGGGAAGGCTATCAATGGCTACCAGTCTGGAGGGCTCCGTGCTACCTCCGGAACCAGAGGCAGTGAGCCTATGTACACCAGTGGCTGCGAACATGGGCAGGAGGGTGCTGTTGCACTCCTGTCCTGTTTGTGGGTACCTGGTCGACAGCTGGATGGCCACTATTTGAACAGAATTCTAGACTAGATGAACCCTTGGTCTGATCCAGCATGGCTCTTCTTATGTTCTTATGATCTTATCTCAGTCCTTTATCCTCCAAAATGTGAACCATTCGCTAGTGAGCACAGACAACAGCAGGTAAGTGCTCCATTTCGCGTGCCTGTAGTGTTTTGGGGGCTCCATTCTGGGCCCATTTCGCGGGGTGGTGGGGCAGGAGGCTTCGTTCCGCCATGGATTTCGGGGGGCTGAATGCACTGGCATTCATCTTCACTGAGATCCATGGAGGAGTTCTCCACCATCCCTAGGCTTATCTCACTTCTTTGTCCTCCAAAATGAGAACAACTCTTTAATCCCTTTTCTTGAATAGACTGACTGGTTTCAAACACCTTGGGCTTTTGAGATGGAAGTTACCATCTTTTAAAACTTGGGTCCAGGGTATTACCAGGCATGAGGTCATTTCATGATTTGCTGGTGAGACCACTGACAACAGAAATGGAGGCTCTCACACACACACCAGTGAAAACATCCGTACGATGGGGAAGCCAGCCAGCTGCTATCTCTTCTACTAGCCCACCTTGCAGGGTCTTTGGGAAGCCAGAATAAAGGGGTAGGGGGGGGGGAACCAGTAGATGGGAAGCCTCCTGTGGCAGCACAATGAGGACCCAAGCAGATGTATCTGGAAGGGGGGCTCCCTCCACCTTCAAGGTCAAGAGAAGGGCTTCCGACTTCCCTCCTGCTGCAGGATCCAAAGGATCCACTGATCAGCTTTCTGTCCTGATTTTTCCATGCAGCCATGAAAAGGAACAGAGCAGAGGGACGTGCTCGGAGAGATGCCTGTACACAGGGCCAGTCCAAATCCTGGAAACGATCCAGAATCCAAAGGACCTGTTTGTAGTGGGATGAACCGCCGGGTGTGAAGAGAGCCGACAGCTCTGTGCCTTCACCTGTAACAGATCATTCTGCGCTAATTGTGCCACAAAGACCTGACCTGTCTCTCCATTTTAACCTGGAAAAATCTCCTCTTCAGGGCAGAAGAATGTGAGGGGGTGCAGTCCCCTTTTTAAAAACTCCAAGCAAAACAGAGAAGGGGGCTTCCTGATGAGGCTTTCCTTGTGCCCTCATCCTGCCTCAGTCCCTGAATTTTTACATGGGGTCCAGACATTGTTGTCTTTATCTTGCAACTCCCCAGTATTTTCCCACTGCTTCTTCTGAGGGAGATCCATTACGGAAGGCGGAAGAGCAGCGCTAGGCTTTTGGTGTCTCAGCGCTGAGTAGGGGTGGACGAAAGTCACTTACCTGTCGTCGAAGCTTGTTCGCGGTGGGGGGGAGGCATTTCGCTGCTCCCCCTGCAAAGTTCAGGCCAGGGGGGGAGGCTTCCCGCCTTGCCCGGCCGAAATTCAGGCCGGGGGGGGAGGCTTCCCGCCTCGCCCGGCCGCGAACTCCAAAGTTTTTTTTTTTTAAAAAAAAAACGCCCCCGTGATAGGCTACATGACGATTAATGTAGCCTATCACGGCTAGATCTGCAAAGTCAGCCGTGATAGGCTACGTTAATCGTCACATAGCCTATCATGGGTGACTTAAAAAAAAAAAAGCACTTATGCTAATGGCGGCCTCCATAGGGAGCCGCCATTCGCGTTCCTTATTTGGTCGCTGTAGTCTACGTAAAGATTTACGTAGACTACGGCGAAAATAAGGGTAACGCAAATAGCGTTGCCCTTATTTTCGCCGTAGTCTACGTAAAGCTTTACGTAGACTACAGCGACCAAATAAGGAATGGGAATGGCGGCTCCCTATGGGGGCCGCCATTATCCGTACGCCCTTTTTTTTTTTTTTTAAAGTCACCCGTGATAGGCTACGTGATGATTTACGTAGCCTATCACGGCTGACTTTGCAAATCTAGCCGTGATAGGCTACGTTAATCGTCACATAGCCTATCACGGGGGCGTTATTTCTTTTTTCTTTCATTGGAATGGCGGTGGCGGCAGCCGGTCGAAAGATTGGCTGCAGCTCCCGCCCCGCACGAACACCTACCGAACCGCTGGCCGGATCCGCCGCCGGGAGGGACATTCGGCAAAGGTAAGTCCCGTCCCGAGGGGGGGTGCGGGGTGCGGGGGGGTGCGGAGAATTTCTCCCTAAACTTGTTCGGGGGGCCGAACACGTTGGTGCTCGGCCCCCCGAAGTTTCGGGGAGAAATTCTCCGCCATCCCTAGCGCTGAGGCCTCTTCTGCAGGTGAATGAGCGTGCTTCAGTGGCCTTCTGTAATCTTCCCTCAGAGTCTCTCTCAGAGCACTTTCTCCTCAGACAGGAGACTGGCTCTCTCCTCCGGCCTCGCCTTCCCCCTGGCCCTGAGGGGGCCCATCTCAGAGTCTGTCGCTAATGTACTCTATATCTGTATGCCTTGTTTGACAAACTCCCTTGATGGTTCTTTACTGGCAATTTTCCCCATAGCTACAAGGATTTAAATGGAAAATGGAGCTCCAAATTGACTGCATGCTGTTTCTTGTGGGCCAGTAACTTGAACAGGCAGCTGAAGTAGACAAAAGAAAACTTTAGTAATGAACTTGACAATCTTTTAACAGGAGGGAAAAGATCAGTCCCGAGACAGCGATATGTTATCTGAATGGTCATATATAAACTGTCAAAAGAAACTAGCAGATGGACTGTTCAGCTAACAGAGAAACTTCCATCCGGCCTGCAAGAGCAACAAACATGCATTTAAGCTTAGACACACAGCTCACATACTATGGTTGCTCCAAGCATCACTGAGCATGACTCTGCCACACCCAGCTCCTCCCTTTCCCCAGTCACCTATCTGGGCTAATGAACTTTGGCACAAGCTTGGACTCCATCTTGGATTTAGGGCCTCAGCTCCACACAGGCCCAAGTCTGGAACTTGACAACTCAAGTCCAATCTCAGAGTCCATCTGCCCCACAGAGAAGCAATTGAAACTCCCCCCCCTCCACTGTGCAAAGGGAGCTCAGTGCTGTGGGGCTGTGGCTATTTTGCCACTCTGGAATTGTGGAAATGACAGTAATTTCTGATAAACCCCCGTGGATTTCCGCCCACCCAACCAAGAACAACAAAATCCAGGAGAAAACATGCTTCATATAAAGATCTCCTGAGCCCTTCCATGTGGGATGGGGCAGTGTCTGATGACTTCAGAGCTGATCATTTCTGGCTACGCTCGAATTCCCCTGCTGGGGCCTGTATATTCAGCTCTTCTTCAGGGTCTGTCTGGTCGCTGACCTAGGAGGGAAGGTCTCTTTGTGCCGCTGATGATTTCGCTGCTGCTGCTCTGGATGGTGCCTCAGGCCACCCAGAGGATGCTGACGACCACCTGCCTCTTGACCAGGCCTAAGGAACTGCAAGCCTATTACAGTCCCGGAGACCTCATTGTCGGAGGGAGTTTACCGGTTGGCATGAATTATTATAAAGAGACTCAGGACTTTAGTGGTTTAGCACCACCAGAACTCCGCCCTTCTGCTTTGTAAGTGTCCACAAGAGGGATCTGGGACAGATGTTTGCCTTCTTTGGTTGCAGGTTAGAGGGCTCCTTCCAGGCTGATCCTAATTTGGCATCAACCTGTAATGAGAAGCAGAGACCTGGGGGTCCTTCTCCGGCTGCATGGCAACATAGGAAGCTGCAGTATACCGAGTCAGACCCTTGGTCCATCCAGCCCGGAATTGTCAGCACTGACTGGAAGCAGCAGCTCTCCAGGGTTTTAGTCAGGAAGCTTTCCTGCCTTTTTTGGAGAAGCCGGGCATTGAACCTGGGACCTTGTGCATGAAAAGGATGCAAAGGTTGTGCTGTGTCGCACTGAGCTATGTATGGTCCCATTCTAAGCTGGAGCACAATTCCTCTTTCCCTTTCCGGCAAGATGGATGGTGTGATGGTAGTGACACAGAAACCCGTTGGACTATAATTTCCAGAGACTGGGGGAGCCAAGCTCTGCTGTTGCATCTACTGCTGCAAGGTGAAATATGTGGGAAGGTGTGTGTGTGTGTGTGTGTGTGTGTGTGTGTGTAAGGCAGAGAAGGGGCACTTGGAAGCTGGGATTTGTGCATTCAACCAATAGGTTGGGAGGACACTTCATACTTTCTTCCACCACCACTGAAGTCACTGGATTGTGTCCTCCTTGTAACAGAGTTTGGAATAAATAATTTTCAGAGTCTTGAGCCAGAAGCTGGCTTTGCAGTCTCCTCCTCCTCTGAATCGAGCGGAGGGTGGTGTGACCTGGGGAGGGCTGGCCATCATATCTCCACTTCCTTGCGAACTGGGAGAACAGGTGACCTGCCCCTAGAGGCTGCTTGGTGCAAGGAGGTAGGCAGAGCGAAACAATGATTGTGGTTCATGTGAAGAGTTTCACAATGACCAAGAAATGCCCACCCTTCCACCCCCCACAGCCTTCATGTAAGACAAGGGAGGGGAAGGTTGATTTCTGGGTGAGCTGAAGTAGATGAGCAAACATTTCTGACTCGCAGTTGGGTAATCATAGCAGCAACAAATATGTCCTTCCCACCTGATATTAAATTATATTGTATCTTTACTCACCTCCCAACGTAACTCCCATCATTGCAGGTTGATATTCAAGCACTACCAGCAAGTCTTGGCCTTGGCATTCGCCATGAAGGAGATCCACAAGGACACAATTCTCCTCCCCAACCACACCCTTGGCTTTCGCATCTATGACCACAGCAACATCGCAAGATGGATCCACTTGAACAGCCTGTCTCTGGTCTCCACACGGGGGCAAATGTTTCCTAATTATAAATGTGAGAGGCAAAATGAGCTGCTCTCTGTTATTGGGGGTCTCGATTCCAAATCCTCAAGGGAGATTGCTTCCTTAATGGGCACCTTCAAGATCCCACAGGTGAGAGGATTCATTTGGGGAGAGATGTGGGGGATCTGCAGAACTCAGGAACTCTGAGATGGAGAGGCCAATCTCTGAAACCATTTTCCCCCATGCAGTGGGTGTGCTTCCTTGACTTTGGATGGGAGGAGTAGGAGGCCTTCTGACTTTGGCTAACCTGCCCCAAGATAGCCTTGGTCATATCCAGGGATCTCAGGGGGTTATTGTTTGACTATTCCCACTGAGCAATGGGTCTGTTACTTAAGAAAAAGCTTTGGATTGGGAGTAAAAAATGGAGTCTTGCAATACCTTAAAGATTCACAAACAAACCTCCTCCTAAAGGAGAAATAAATAAGGACAAGGAGATTTCAGAGAAGCTGCATGAATTCTTTTCATCTGTCTTCACTGCAGAAGATATAGGACAGATGCCTGTGCCTGAACGGATGTTTTCAAGAATGGAGTCTGAGGAATTGAGACAAATAGTGGTGACCAGAGATGAAGTTCTCAATCTTATTGATAAATTGAAAGCAAATAAATTCACCGGCCCCAGATGGGGTCCATGCTAGAGTTCTCAAAGAATTGAAATATGAAATTGCTCATTTTTTAGCCAAAGTATGCAACATTTCCCTAAGATCAGCCTTTGTACCAGAGGACTGGATGATGGCCAATGTAACACCAATTTTTAAAACGGGATCCAGGGGCAATCCGGGAAATCTCAGGCCAGTTAGCTTAACGTTTATTCTGGGTAAATTGGTTGAAAGCATTATGAAAGATTAAATTAGCGAGCCTCTAATAGGACAAGCCCTGCTGGAAAAGAATCAGCATGGCTGCTGCAAAGGTAAGTCCTGTCTAGGGGTGAACGAAAGTCACTTACCTTTTCTCGCAGCTTTTTTGCGGTGGGGGGGAGCGCTTCGCTGCTCCCCCCGCAAAGTTCAGGCCGGGGGGGGAGGCTTCCCGCCTCGCCCGGCCGAAATTCAGGCTGGGGGGGGAGGCTTCCCGCCTCGCCCGGCCGCGAACACGAAAGTAAAAAAAAAAAAAAAGTCCCCTGATAGGCTACGTGACGATTCACGTAGCCTATCACGGCTAGATCTGGAAAGTCAGCTGTGATAGGCTACGTGAATCGTCACGTAGCCTATCACGGGTGACTTTAAAAAAAAAAAAAAAAAAGCGCGTACGCGAATGGCGGCCCCCATAGGGAGCCGCCTTTCGCGTTCCTTATTTAGTTGCTGTAGTCTACGTCAATGTTTATGTATACTACGGCGAAAATAAGGGCAACGCAAATAGCGTTGCCCTTATTTTCGCCGTAGTCTATGTAAACATTGACGTAGACTACAGCGACCAAATAAGGAAGGGGAATGGCGGCTCCCTATGGGGGCTGCCATTATCCGTACACACTTTTTTTTTTTTTTTTAAAGTCACCCGTGATAGGCTACGTGACGATTCACGTAGCCTATCACGGCTGACTTTGCAAATCTTGCCGTGATAGGCTACGTGAATCATCACGTAGCCTATCAGGGGACGTTGTTTTTTTTTTCTTTCATTGCAATGGCGGGGGCGGCAGCCGGTCGAGAGACCGGCTGCCGCTCCCGCCCCGCTCGAACACCGGATGAACCGCCAGCCGGACCCGCCGCCAGGAGGGACATTCAGGGAAGGTAAGTCCCGTCCCGGGGGGGGCGGGGGGGCGGAGGATTTCTCCCCGAAACTTGTTCGGGGGGCCGAACACGTTGGCGCTCGGCCCCCCGAAGTTTCGGGGAGAAATTCTCCGCCATCCCTAGTCCTGTCTCAGTAAACGTTTAGAGTTCTTTGAGAGTTTCAATAGACGTGTAGACAAGAATGACCCATTAGACATTGTCTGCATGTACTTCCAAAAGCTTTTGACAAAGTCCCTCATCAAAGACTCCTGAGCAAACTTAGCAGTCATGGAAGAAGAGGACGGCCCTTCTTATGGATCAGTAACTGGTTAAATAACAGAAAGCAGCGAGTAGGAATAAATGGTAAATTCTACCAGTGGAGGGATACAAATAGTGGGGTACCACAGGGATCTGTATTGGGCCAGTGCTGTTCAACTTCTTCATAAATGACCTGGAATTAGGAATATACAGTGAAGTGTCCATCCCTGCTCATGACAGCAAATTATTTGGGGTGGATAAAACAAAGAGGGATTGTGAGGAGCTCGAAAAGGATCTCTCCAAACTGGGAGAATGGGCATTGAAATGGCAAATGAGGTTCAATGTAGGCAAATGCAAAGTGATGCACACTGGGACAAAAAATCCCAACTTCAAGTATAACCTGATGGGAACTGAGCTATTGGTGACTGAACATGGAAATGGTTTTGGGGTTCTGGTGGACAGCTTGATGAAAGTGTTAGTCCAGTGTGTGGCCGCTGTGAAAAAGGCAAACTCTATGTTTGGCATATATGGACAAGGAATTGAAAATAAAACTGCCAATAAAGGATATTGTAGAGCTGGGAAAAGTGCAGAAAAGGGCAACTAAGATGATCAAGGGGCTGGAGCATCTCCCCTGTCCCCCATGAGGGAAGGATACAACAACTGGGATTGTTTAGCTTGGAAAAAAGGAGAGTAAAGGGAGACATGATAGGGGTGTACAAAATTATGCATGGTGTGGAGAACGTGGATAGGGAGCTATTTTTCTGCCTCTCTCAAAATATTAGAACCTCGGGTCATCCCATGAAGCTGATTGGTTGGAACCTCAGGACAGAGAAAAGGAAGACCTTTTCGCAGAGTGCGTAGTGAAACTATGGAATTCTCTACCACAACATGTAGTGATGGCCACCAACTTGGATGGCTTTAAAAGGGGGTTAGATGAATTCCTGGAGGAAAAGGCTCTCAATGGCTCATAGTCCTGATGGCTATGTGCTATGTCCAGAACCAGAGGCAGTATGCCTAAGTAGACCTGTTGATGGGAAACATGGGTGGGACAGTGCTGTTGCACTTCTGTCCTCCTGGAGGCTTCCCGGTTGATAGCTAGTTGGCCACTGTGGGAAAAGAATGGTGGGCTTGATGGACCCTTGGTGTGATGCAGCATGGCTCATCTTCTTCACGCATGTTCTTGAACAAGGTGACGCAAGACTCCTTCTTGATTTTGCTGCAGTCAGTTAATGCATTTCAGTAATTTCTCCAGTGATTGTGGGAACCTGAACCCACCATAATATAACATTTGTCAGTGTTGTATGTATTGGGACACATTTCCATATAAAAGAGCTTCTGTTTCAGCCACACATCTTGGGATGAAAATGAAAAGTGTTTGGAGTAGAGGAACTTACGGGCTTTCTGATTAAGACCCACTATCATTATGTCACGTTTTCCATTTTGTGTGTCCTAATGGATTTTGACACACAATGGAACTGTTTGACCAAACTATCCTATTGGGGGTGGGACTCTAAATCCCCACCACACTTAGAAAGTGTCCTATTGCTTCAGTATAGCGACATGGGCCTCTTCAGGACAATGGCTAGAAACTGTGCCAAGGTTACCTCCAGGGCAGCCCTGCCTTTTGGGTTGATATCCACGGGGGGGGGGGGCTTAAAGAGAGCTTCATTTCATATTAGATGTCCATGTTTCAAATGGATGTCTTCCTTCTGGATAGCACTTCATGAATCTGAAGCTGGCTGTAGCAGTCCATGGAAGATTATGCCATTAAAAATGTGTCAGTCTTTAGAGGAGCACAAAATTCACTGCAGTAGACTAACAAGAAAATCCTTCTTTCAGCTTGGTTATGGTTTGGCTGACCCTATTCAGGGAGAAAAAACAGAATTTCCTTCCTTCTACCGGATTGATACTAACGAAGTTGCTCAATATGTGGGCCTTGTCCGGCTGCTCCTGCATTTCCATTGGAACTGGATTGGTCTGGTTGCCTTAACTGAGGAGAGAGGTGAAAATTTCATCCAGACACTGACACCAATGCTCAAGCAGAAGGACATCTGTGTGGCCTTCACTGACATGTTCGACCCAACAAACCCTCTCCTTGTACAACAAGCATATCTTGGATCTATTCCTAGTGCTTGGTTTGAACCCCAAGTGATTATTGTCTTTGGGGACACCAACGTTGTACTCATATTAAGAGTGTTCTTTGATATTCCCGAAGAAAAGACCAAGATCCCGTTTAGGAAGGTTTGGATCCTGACAGCCCATTGGGAAACTTCTGCGGAAGGACAAAATTTAAACCAGGCCAAAGACTTCCATGGTGCTTTGCACTTCAGAGTCCACAGGAAGGATGTGCCAGAATTCACACATTTTCTCCGGGCCTTAAATCCACACCAACCACAAGGAGATGTATTTCTCCAACAATGGTGGGGACTCACATTTAACTGCGACTTTCTGAAACCAGGAGAAATCTCTCCGTGGGGATGGAGGAACTGCACTGGGGAGGAGAAGGTACGGGACCTGCAGAGCCATATCCTTGCAATGACTATGTCCAGTTACAGCTACAGTATCTACAATGCTGTCTATTCCATTGCACACACGTTACATGCTGTGTCCTCCTCTGGATCCAAACAAGCATTGAGAGGGGGAAGCAAGAGGCTGCTGAATCTTCAGCCATGGCAGGTAACGTCCTCGTTGAGAGTTGACAATCGTATAATAGTTTCCTTGGTGGTTTCTCGGTGGTCTGATTCTGGAAGCAAAGGTTGAGCCTAGGAGAAGGGCTGTTTGTCCAATCTAAAGGTCCCAATAGACACATTCCCCATAGATATTCTTTCATGGCCATCATTTCCCTTAAGGAGCACTAGGAAGTGAATAAAAAGCAGTGGAGACCAATGGTGCTTCAGTGATAATCATGTATTTAAAACTGTGGCTACTGAGGAGGATGAATCAAGCAAGCTGTCACCCCAAATACATAGTATTCTGCTCTCCACCACTCATCTCCAGGAGCAAAAAACAGGCAGCTTCTCTGCCCCCCCCGCCCCATGTTCATTCTTGCCAGGCAGCATGAGGACACCTCAGGTGTTGTTCGCCTTGATGGCACCACCCTACTACTTCTGGTACACACACAAAGAGAGGAACATGGCTTGTAGCAAGTAGACACCAAAGAAAAATGGGCAAACCACTGGGCAAGCATATTTGAGCAATTGCCCAATGAAGCCATCTGAATGCACCTTCAGTGTTCATCAAAACAATGAAGTAAAGACAAGAAGAAGTCTCTAACTTGATGGCAGTCACAAAATGTCAGAAGACACCAGAACTCACTCACAATTACCCTGTTTATAATTCTCTCTTCCATTTCAGATTCTTGCCTCTTTGAGGAATGTCCGGTTTAACAATAGTGCTGGAGATGAAGTCTCTTTCTTTAAAAAGGGGGAGAGATACGATATTGTGAATTGGATTTTCTTCCCAAATGAATCTTTAGCTCACACCAAAGTTGGATGGGTGGATCCAGAAGCTCCGCCTGACCAGGACTTCACCATTCATGCTGATGCAATCGTGTGGGCTACAGAGGTGGGTTTGAAGTGAATGTCATGGGGGCCATAAAGAATGCTGCAGTTCTATGGCTTGAGAACGGAAAGTGTCTTTCTAGATGAGACCAAAGTCCTATTGAGTACAGGAAGGGGTCCTTGTCCAGTGAGAAAGAACCATCTTTGCATGCAAATTCCCAGGTTGAGTCCTTGGCATCTCCAGGTATGGCTGCAAAAAGGCCCCGGTCTTAAAGCTTGGAGAGTGACTTCTACTCAGTGCAGACAATAGTGGGTGAGATATAGGGATGTACGAATCCCTTACCTTGCTGTCCATGGGGGGCTGCCAGAGGGGAAGCGATCTGTTCCTCCCCTGCTGGAATCCTCGCCAGCTGGCTCCACTCTGCATTGACTCTGGGGAGCCGCCGGCCAGCTTCAAAACCACAGCAGGGACTTTGGAGCTGGGACGCAAATACGCCGTTTGTGTCCCTGTTTTTTCATACCATAGTCTATGTAAGATTTACATAGCCTATCACGTCAAATAGCAGGGACGCAAGTGGTGTAGTGGACCCCTCACTGGGGTCTGTGGAGGATTTCTCCAGCATCCCTAGAGAGGCAGAGAAATGGTCTGATGCAGTAGGAGGCAGCTTCATGTTTTTTCATCTGTATGAGAATGTATATCTCCATCAGCTTCCATTACGTTGATTCTAAATAACCTGCAGAAATCCAGAAAAGATTCAGACTTTCTAAACTGGTGATCCTATCCATTGTGTATTGGGAAACTCTGTTGAGTAACTCTGTCCTATTTTGGTGCAACATCCATTGCATGTAAAACCTCAACTATTTCTGTCTCCCCTTTTAGGTGCCTCCCTCTGCGAGGTGTGTGGATCGGTGCTCTCCAGGGCACCAGAAAAAAGTTCCAGAGGGGAAGCCGGTTTGCTGCTACAGATGTGACCATTGCCCAGAAGGAACGATTTCTAACCGTACAGGTAGCTCAAGCATTGAGAGCCTTGTTCAATTGCAGAGCATAGCGGGGTTAGCATGGGAAGATCATGCGCAAGGAGAAGACACGGCTATTTAACCTATGAACAGTTTCTCCATAAAAACCATTGGGGATTGCATAACTCGGTGGTTTACTCTTTTACAGACTATTCACAATTTCCTGAAGACACCTTCTATTTAAATAATAAAGAATAATAATATCCTTAAATACCTGCCTTGGCTCACCTTTCCATGCATAGTGTTTTCAACATCATGTTTCCAATCTCGGTTGTTTGGGCATTAAACATGAAGCTGAGCGGTGATCAGTTGTTGTAGCGACTGGAGCATGGTACTCCAATGTCAAGGAACCTGCTGTTTAATCTATATTGATTCCTGTCAGCTATTTCCCAGCCTCTGCACCAACACATCTCCCCTGAAGAAAGTGCGTCATCTGAAGCAAATGCCGTATTTATTTAGTTATGAATTTATTTGCCCATTTGGAAGGCACTGCACATGACAGGCTGTGGTGATGTTCTTACCCTTAACAGTTTTCAATTTCTAGTTACACACTTCAGGTTTTTCTTCTTGCAGAATATGGAACATGGGTCTGCTAGCATGGGCTATCCTACACAGGTGAAAAAGAGGGTTTTGTACCCTTCCTGACTCTGCTGTTATGCAATATGTTGTTGAAACGGAAAGAGAAAATACGAAAAGGGAGGCTGCACGTTTATATGGACAGTAAGCTAGGGAACTGACATTTCTGTCTCCTTCTTTGTGGCCTGCACTGTCTGTACAAAAAGAACATGTATGCCATGTTTGAGATACTTTTGCTCATTCCAGATGCAGATCACTGTGACCCATGCCCAGAAGATCAATATCCAAACAGCGACCAAGACCACTGTTTCCCCAAGAAGGCCCACTTCCTTTCCTATCAGGAGACACTGGGGTTCATTTTAGCTTCTCTGCCTCTTTTCCTCACTCTCATTACATCTGTAGTGTTGGCCACCTTCATTCTACACCGTGACACACCCATCGTCAAAGCCAACAACCGAGACCTCACCTATGTCCTCCTCCTTTCTCTCTTGCTATGTTTCTTCTGCTGCTTTTTGTTCATCGGTCGCCCCACAAAGGTCACGTGTCTTCTACGTCAAACTGCTTTTGGCATCATCTTCTCCATTGCCATTTCTTCTGTGCTGGCAAAAACTGTCACAGTGGTTCTGGCCTTCATGGCCACCAAGCCAGGAAACATGGCCAGAAAACTCTTGGGGAGACAACTAACAAACTCCATTGTCCTGGCCTGTCCTCTCATCCAAGCAGTTATCTGTGCTTTCTGGCTGGTGACCTCTCCCCCATTCCCAGTCTTGGACTTCCATTCCCTGGCTGGAGAAATCATCGTCGAATGTAATGAAGGTTCAGTCACTATGTTTTACACTGTCCTGGGTTACATGGGTTTTCTGGCTGTCGTCAGCTTCATGGTGGCTTTCCTAGCCAGAAAACTGCCTGACGCCTTCAACGAAGCCAAGTTTATCACCTTCAGCATGCTGGTGTTTTGCAGTGTTTGGGTCTCCTTTGTGCCCACCTACCTGAGCACCAAGGGGAAGTCCATGGTGGCTGTGGAGGTCTTCTCCATCTTGGCCTCTGGGGCTGGTCTCCTGGGTTGCATCTTCCTCCCCAAATGCTACATTATGGTGTTGAGGCCCAGTCTCAACTGTAAAGGTCATGTAATCAGCAGAAGGACTTAGGGTGTCTATCACTTTGAAACATGCCCTGCTACTCTAGTTTCCTGTCAAGTACACATGTAAGAAGGCCAATAACATTATTAAATGTGCTGAGTTATTCCTTAAGCTACAGGATCCTTTCGACACTCAGTTAGGGTCAATTCAGAGATACTCTAAATTGTATGGATCTCACTTCCCCTTTTAGGAGAACATTCTTCTCTCCTCCATGCCATTCTCAGTTCTCCTCACTGGATTGGACTTGGGGAGGATATCATTTCATTTTATTGGCCACTGTTGAGGCATTTGAAACTTGAATTCCTTCAAAGAGGAAACATGATGGGATAAAAATAAAAATATAAAAATGAATAAAATAAATTGTGTTCATGTTTTAGTACTTCTCCAAACCTGTTTCCTTCCAGAATGCTCATCCTTCTCCCTTGTTTCTCAGGAGCCCCATTGTGGCTTGGTTGTTGTTGGCACTTGCCCCCAGAGCTCACTTTTAGAGGGAGTGATACTAGCAGCAAGAACACATTATGTTCAGTCATGAAGAATGTCAGCGACACCCATATAGGCAGAGCTGGAATGTAAAATGTCTGAATATGTTTGAGGTGGGCTGGTAAAAATAATTTTTTTCTGAGCTTTTAGATACTGATTTTTAGTTTTTCTTGTGTTTTCAATTTTTACTCATTATTGATATTGATAATTGTCTTAACGTTTTAGAAACATTGTTTCCCATTCCCAGGCCGAATGGGTCCAAAGGGACGGCGCCAGGGTGCAGGGTGGAGTAAGTATTTGATTTCCCTTGTGTCTTTCTGTTTGAGTTGCCTTCGGAGCGTCTGAGGTTTGTCAGGCTCCGTGTACGGTTTCGAATAGAAGTAGGCAAAATGGGGGCGGGTAGCTCCCGTTTAGAAAGCTCTGCCACTCCCTTGGGATGCATGCTAAAGAACTTTAGTAAATCCAAAGATAATTATGGCACTAAGATGTCGAAAGGCAAGCTGGTTACATTCTGTCAATTGGAATGGCCATCATTTGGAGTCAACTGGCCAGATATTGGCTCCTTTAATGAGGCCACAATTAGAAAAGTGCACGATACTGTTGTAAATGATGGACACTGGGATCAGTATCCCTACATAGACTCATGGTTGAGTTGTGCTTTGAGCAACCCCTCCTGGGTGAAACAATGTAAAGGAGAGATGTGTAAACAAATGCTGGCTGCAGACCCTAAGAGAGAGAAAAGAGGGAAGGGGAGGTCAATCTTAGAGGGAGATGATGAGATAGATTTAGCACAAGGCTTGAGGGGGCAGGATTGTGGTCACACAGTTCCACCTCAGCCTCCAGTAGACAGCACCCCAATGGTACCCACAACCCCACAACCCCGGCCAACCGGGTCCTCACCGCAGACTCTCTCTCAGCTGCTGTCCTATAATGAAGAATACAACGTGACTCCCTCGTGCCCTGCCGACTCCTCCTCTGACCAAGTCCCAAGACAGGTGCCCGATGCGAGAGGTGATGACGGGGCAAGGGCAGACTGCATTTGTGTATGTACCCTTCAGCACTGCTGATTTGTTCAATTGGAAGAATCAAAATCCTTCCTTTAGGGAAGATCCTGATAAGATGCAAAGTTTATTTTGATCTGTGGAGCAGACACATTGACCCACATGGGCAGACGTGCAGATGATGTTGCAAACCCTGCTAACATCCGAGGAAAGATGCCTAGTGCAAGGCACAGCTGATAGGATTGCCGAAGAGCGAGTAGCGGGAACTACTAGGGACCCCCGTGAATTATGCCCCCAAGTAGCCCCCGAGTGGCGTCCCAACGACCCCAGAGACCGACAGCGAAGTCAGGAGTATTTGGGAATAATAGTGGAGGTGTTGGGGAAGGCTGTGCCACATGTGACTAACTTTTCCAAGCCGTATGAAGTCTGCCAAGAGAAGGATGAAAATCCCTCTGTGTTCCTAGGACGGTTGTTTGATGCATTTCGGAAGTTTAGTGACCTAGACCCTGAGGCTCCAGAAAACCAGCGTATTGTAAATACGATGTTCATAGGGCAGACAACACCAGATATAAGGAAGAAACTACAGAAAGCTGAAGGAGCCGTGGGCAAGCCACTCTCCGAGCTGGTAGAGATTGCATATAAAGTGTATGGCAATCAAGAGCAAGTAGCAGAAAAAAGGGAGACAAAGTGCAGCAAAAAGCAGTTGGCGATGGTAGCAGCCGCCTTGGGTGGCAGCGCAGGACGCATAGAGCCTCAGCAGAGACCAGAAGGGGGGCAGAAGAAGGGAAAGAGCCACCCTAGGTTTGACGAGTGTGTGTATTGCTGAGAGAAGGGACACTGGAAAAAAGACTGCCCGTTGAAAAGGCAGAAAGAGAAGAGCCAGGGGGAGGGACGCCAATTGAGGGCAGACTCCTCTGAGGAATGTAGCTGAAGGGGACCGGGATCTAAAGCCACCACCCTACGAGTAAATGCTCAGGAAAATCCCATGGTAAAGATAAGGGTAGGTGGCAGAGACTATGAGGCTCTGGTAGATACTGGAGCCACCTTTTCCGTAATAAACACAACATTAGCATAACTAAGCAGAATATCGTAAATCCAGTTATAGGGATGGACGAAAGCCCCTTACCTGGTCCCGCAGCTTATTTCGTGGTGGGGGGGAGTTGCTCCGTTCCTCCCCCCGAAATTCTTGGCGGGGGGGAGGCACCCCATCCCTCCCCACCGAAATTCTGGCCGGGGGGGAGGTGCCCCATCCCTCCGGCCGCAAATCCTCCTGGCCGGCCAGGACGCAAATGGCGGCGGCCATAGCTGCCGCCGTTTGCATCCCTGCAGTCAGCTGTGATAGGCTACGTAAATCCTTACGTAGCCTTAGGGATGGCGGAGAATTTCTCCCCGAGTCTCAGGGAGGCCAAATGCCAATGCATTCGGCCCCCTGAAATTGCCGGTGAAATTCTCCGCCACCCCCCCGCCACCCCTGGGATGGGACTTACCTTGCACGAATGTCCCTTGCAGCGGCGGCTCCCGGTGGCGGTGTGGCGGCAGTGGCGGCCGGTCTTCCGACCGGCTGCCGACGCCGCCATTTCCAAGTAAAAAAAAACACACCCACAAACATGATAGTCTACGTAAAGATTTACGTAGCCTAGCATGGCTAGATTTTCAAAAAACACCGTGATAGGCTACGTAAATGTTTACGTAGCCTATCACGGCTGACTGCAGGGACGCAAACGGCGGCGGCTACGGCCGCCGCCATTTGCGTCCCGGCCGGCCAGGAGGATTCACAGCTGGAGGGACAGGGCGCCTCCCCCCCGGCCAGAATTTCGGCAGGGAGGGACGGGGCGCCTCCCCCCCCAGAATTTCAGGGGGAGGGACGGAGCGCCTCCCCCCCACCATGAAGCAAGCTGCGGGACTAGGTAAGGGACTTTCGTCCATCCCTACAAATATGCCAGCCAAAGGTCTTCTTCTTAGGCTATGAGACTAAAATGGGACCAAGAGCCCTAAGCAAGGATCGAATTCAAGCTATACAGAATATGCGTGCTCCTAAAAGCCCAAAGGAGCTACGAGCCTTTCTGGGTCTAGTGGGGTTTTGCAGAATGTGGATCCCTGATTATGCAGGAAAGGCTAAGCCCCTATATGAGTCTCTTACCAAAGAGGGCCTCGCAAGTTGGAAATGGACCAAAGAAAACCAGCATGCATTTGAACTATTGAAAACTGCCCTCTCGCAGCCTCCAGCGCTCATGATTCCCAATGGGCACAAGCCCTATAGACTGTACATGCATGAGAACAAGGGAGTTGCCTCAGGAGTCTTAACTCAACCAGTGGGCTCGACATGGAGGCCTGTGGGCCACTACTCCAAGGTCCTGGACCCTGTAGCAAAAGGATGGCCAGCTTGCCTGAGAGCTGTTGCGGCCACCACCACCCTTGTAGAGGAGGCTCAAAAGATTGTCATGGGAGCCAACATGGAGATACATGGCCCACATGGAGTGCCCCAGATCCTCGGAGCAGAGGGAGGAAAGTTCTTAAACCCTGCCAGACAATCTAGATATGAGATCTTTTTGTCGTCTAATCCAGGCCTCACCTATAAACATACCACTGTCCTAAATCCAGCCATCCTTCTGCCAGAACCAGGACCCCCAGGTCATGATTGTCTAGAAGTGTTAACTCAGGTAGTATTGATTCGACCTGACTGGACAGATGACCCACTTGAAAATCCAGAAGAAGAATTCTTCGTAGATGGCTCAAGCAATGTAATCCATGGCACACGACATACAGGATGCACCATGGTAACGCTGACTGAGACTATATGGAAAGAGAAACTCCCTGCAAGTTGGTCAGCGCAAGCAGCAGAGCTCACTGCCTTGACACGCGTGCTAGAATTGGGGAAGAATAAAAGAGTGAACATCTTTACAGACTCACGCTATGCCTTTGCCACTGTACATGCCCATGGACTACTGTGGAAAGAACGTGGATTCGTCACGGCCTCTGGACAGAAGTTTGCAAATGGGTCACAGATTGTGGCACTACTGGAAGCTCTCCAACTGCCAAAGGAGGTAGCTGTGGTGCACGTAAAAGTGCATGGCAAAGCCACAGATGAGCGCCAGAGAAGGGGAAATGCAAAGGCCAACATGGCAGCCAAAGAAGCAGCGCAGATGGGAGGAGAAGCAGTGTTTCAAGGCCCAACCCATGAGATATCCCTCCGCCTGGAAGATTACAAAGCAAAATAGACCCAGGCTGATGACAAAGCTGCCAAAGAAAATAAAGCCACAAAAAAACCCCAAGGGTGATGGATAGTCCCAGGTGGAAAAGTCATGCTACCCTGATGGCTGACAGAAGAAGTAGTAAAACAACTTCATGCGAAGACCCACATGGGAGGCACCGCAATGGGAGACTTACTAGTTTGGCAGGTTGTAGCACCAGGACTGTATGTAGAAGCCCAATGAGTCGCAGCAAGATGCCCCACCTGCCAGAAGGTAAATCCAAAAGGGTCCTGAGCGCCACTGCCAATGGGAGGATGACAGTGGGCGTACTATCCTGGACAGGCCTGGCAGATTGACTTCGCAGAACTTCCGAGGTCAGGCCGACACCGATATTTATTGGTACTAGGGATGTCAGAGAATTTCACCACGAATCTCAGGGAGGCCAAATGCCAGCGCATTCGGCCCCCTGAAATTGGTGGCGAAATGGTCTGCCCCCCCCCGGGATGGAACTTACCTTGGGCGAATCCTCCTGGCGGTGGCAGCTCCGGCGGCGGTTCGGCAGCGGTTTGGTGGTAGCGACTGCGGAGGCCGGTCTTCCGACCATCTGCTGCTGCCGCCATTTCCAGTAAAAAAAACAACAACAATAAAACGTGATAGGCTACGTAAAGATTTACGTAGCCTATCACAGCTAGATTTTTAAAAAATACCGTGATAGGCTATGTAAATTTTTATGTAGCCTATCACGGCTGAGTAAAAAAAAAAAAAAAGCACGTATGGAAATGGCGGCGCCCATGGGCGCCGCCATTTTCGTTCCTTATTTTGGCACGTCTAGTCTACGTAAACATTTACGTAGACTACAGCGAAAATAAGGGGAACGCAAATAGCGTAGACGTTACGCTATTTACGTTCCCCTTATTTTCGCCGTAGTCTACGTAGTCCACCGCCATTTGCGTACACGCTTTTTTTTTTTTTTTTACTCAGCCGTGATAGGCTGCGTAAACATTTTCGTATCCTATCACGGCTGACTTCAGGGACGCAAACGGCAGCGGCTACGGCCACCACCATTGGCGGTCCGTCCGGCCAGGATTCGGGGGTGGAAGGATGGAGCACCTACCCCCCCGGCCAGAATTTCGGGGGGGAGGGATGGAGCACCTCCCCCCCACCGCGAATCAAATTTCGTTAAAGCTATGTGACTTTCGTACATCCCTAGTACTGGTGGACCAACTAACAGGCTGGGTAGAGGCCTACCCTACAAGGACAGCTACAGCATCAACAGTGGCATGCTTCCTGCTCCAGAAACTGATACACCGTTTCCTGCTGCCTGAGTATATTGAATCAGATCAGGGGAGCCACTTCGTGGGAAAGATAGTGCAAGAAATATCCAAAGCTTTAGGCATTGAATGGAGACTCCATACCCCATGGAGGCCTCAGAGTTCAGGTCAGGTGGAGCACATGAATAGGACGTTAAAGGCAATGATAACAAAAATTTGCACTGAGCCTCTCTTAAAGTGGCCCCAGGCACTCCCACTGGCTTTAACTTGCATTCGTAGCATTCCACGTAGAGGGATAAAATTGTCGCCTTTTGAATTAATGTTTGGAATGCCTCCCAGGGTTTTGCCAGCAGGTTGGAGGGAACAAGTCACTGTCGATTTAGGAAAAACTGAAATTAGGGAACATGTTATTGCCTTGCAGTCTGTTTTGTCATCCCTTCACAGGTTTGCTCCACCATTCCAGAGCCTGCCGTTGGACACCCCGATCCATAACCTCCAGCCGGGGTGTAGTAAAAATGTAACCTAAAAGCCATTGTATGTGTCTTAAGCAGCACGTAGTATTGTAAGAGCTGCACATGCCTGGAATGAGCGGACAGTAACCCTAAGATAAGGTTGCCAAGCAAACTGCTAGCAACCAATCAAAGTGACACGCTGGCTAAGGAATGCAAGCTGAGGTGATAAAACTGTAGCGCGGGGGTCGCCCAGGGTCGACTCTGCTTTGAGCGTGAGCTCCTTTGTCGAACTGTTTGCAAACAATAAAATCAAGTTGGACCCAGCCTGAAGTTGACTCTCCTCTTTGGGGCAAATTGGACTAGCCTCCGGGGGGCGAAACTAGCATTTTGTGCAACAAATTGGCGAGCAGTCAGGAGTCCCTTGGACCACCCTGGGGTCAAACGACAGAACCGGCAAAGGTGACTGTGGGGCGCGCCGGACCACCTTTGAGGTCTGCTACGGCACCAGAGAACGGGGGTCGGGACACCCAGGAGGTTAAAGGCATGGACTCCATTGATTGAGTCAACCAGGCTGAACGGGTGTGAAGAGACGGCACTAGGGTGCTGGGCGGAGTAAGTACTTGATTTCCCTTCTGTCTTCCTGTTTGAGTTGCCTTCGGAGCGTCTGAGGTTTGTCAGACTCTGTGTAAACGTCTGAGGTTTGTCAGACTCCGTGTCAGTGTCGGAGGTTTGTCAGGCTCCGTGTATGGTTTCAAATAGAGGTAGGCACAATGGGGGCGGTAGCTCCCGTTCAGAAAGCTCTGCCACTCCCTTGGGATGCATGCTAAAGAACTTTAGCAAAGTCAAGCGTCTGAGGTTTGTCAGACTCCATGTACTAAGATGTCGAAAGGCAAGCTGGTTACACTCTGTCAATTGGAATGGCCAGCATTTGGAATTAGTTGGCCAGACATAGGATCCTTTGGTGTAAATCTTGTAAATGCTGTATATAAAAATGTGGTGAATAATGGGCAATGGGATCAATTCGCCTATATTGATGGTTGCTTGAATTGGTGCGGAAAGAATCCCCTTAGTTACAGAAGTGTAAATGTGTAAATGTGTTACTGGCAAAGGACCGCAGGGGCAAGCGACCCCGGGTGGTGTCTGAATCAAGTAGTAAGAGATAAATTTGCCTCAGGGAAAGTCAGCATTTAGATGAGTGCCAACCAAAATCCACTGAAGGCGAGAAAAGGTTGAATATAAAGTTCAATATTGTAAAGTCATGATGGTATGCTCCGAGGTGAAGCCCAAAGCCCCTGTTCTCCCTGATTCAAGCCCCACAGAAGGAGCTTGAAGACTGGGAGACCCTGCCCAAGGTGCCCTGAGCTCCCCCCCCCGTCTGATTCGGTCTGTTAGGTTGGGAGGAGAGGTTGTTGGGGGAGGGAGGGGGCCCTCCAGAGACAGTTTGTCTGCCATCATATCCAAGTCTGATAGAAGAAGCAAAAGCAGTTGAAAAAGTTGCAACTTCTGAAGAAAGAGATTTGTTTGACATCTTAAAGACTGTGGCAAGATCAAGAAACAAAGACAGAGCAAGTTCTTAAAATATCAGGGTCTGTGTAAGCTTATCTCTGTCAGCCTGCTCAGAGCAGAGCCAAGGGGGACTTGCCTAACACCCCTTCGCCGTGGCTGGTTTAGCCTTAGCAAGCAGAGAGGCTGGAAGGTGTCTGTGAGGACCTGACAAAAGAGTGAGATTTGCAAAAAACAAACAAACAAGAAAAGCATCACAGCTAGAAAGTTGAGCAGCACTGCTCTGTTCTTATCTGTGGAGGAATCTAGAAGAGGTGTAAGGTTACACCTTCCCCATTCGAACTGATGAAGAGACACAGAGCTTTTGTTAAAAACATCCCTTCTTTATGGCCCAAAGCCTTCTTTGTTAGAGGCACTCTGCACATGGACTGGAACTTTAGACAGTTAAAGACTTGCCATAAAAAGTACTGTGAGGCTTGTCATAGCCTTAAACTCCCGTTCTTGTAGATTGTGTGTTTGTTTGTGATCAGCTCAGTGTACAGTTTGATTTGTGATTTCAACACTCAGATAAAAAGCTGCATTTGACTGAAAGAACTGGGTATATTTAGCCTTGAGAAGAGAAGACTGAGGGGAGATCTGATAGCACTCTTCAAGTACTTGAAAGGTTGTCCCAGAGAGGAAGGCCAGGATCTCTTCTCGATCATCCCAGAGTGCAGGACACGGAATAATAGGTTCAAGTGACAGAAAGCTGAATTCCGGCTGAACGTCAGGAGAAACGTCCTAACTGTTAGAGCAATATGACAATGGAACCAATTACCTGGGGAGGTGGTGGGCTCTCCCACCCTGGAGGCATTCAAGACGAGGCTGGACAGCCATCTGTCAGGGATGCTCTGATTTAGATTCCTGCACTGGGCAAGGGGTTGGACTCGATGGCCTTGTAAGCCCCTTCCAACCCTACTATTCTATGATTCTATGATTTCCAAGGCTTTGATTTCATTTACCCTAATGAAGCATACAGATACAAATTCTAGAGATTCACAGACTACAAAGGAAACAGCCTTCAAAAAGTTCAAAGAGAAACTACGAAAGTTAGTTTCCCTTTAAAAAGGGGGGCAGCAAATTCTCTTAACTTAAGAGGTGAGAGAGAAAGAGTCCCCCACTCTCCCGTGATACTTCTAAGGCCAGCTGTGTTTCTGAAGCCTAAGAAAGCTCCTGCCCCATGTGTTCCAGCTCTTTCTCAAAATCTAAACTGTTCTGACGTTCCATTTGCTCAGAGGCAAACCTGACACTCTGCCAAAACTCATGCAGTGTGGAGTTGCTGATGCAAAAATGGTGGCTTGGAACTCTTTGCATGTATGAGAACGCCCTTCCCTTAATTTTGATGGGCCCTGACCATGCAGTCAGAGGAGCAGTATAATGGTTAGATCTGCTCCACCATGCCCTACTATACAAAACAAATGTTTTCCAGTCATGGTGTTAGATTTTAATGATATGAAAAAGGTATAAAAGAAGGCAGAAGAAAGTAGCAGACAAAAAGGCTTCAAAAAGAAAGAAAGCTTATCCCAAATGTGTGTCGTTGAGATTAGTAAGAAGATCTAAGCAAGAGAGTCTCTGTCGAAGCAATGGCAAACAGCCTAACTTGCAGAGGATACAAAGAGTTAAAACTGGTGCATGGCACAGAAAATTTGAAACATGATCTGCAGAACAGGCAAGCCAAAAGATAAGTGTGCCTGTTACAAGAGGGAGGCTATAGTAGCCATAAAAAGGGGCCAAGCCCCCGTATGAAGCTATAACAAAAATATTACCCAGTAGAAGTGGACAATTAAAATAAAAAAGGCTTTTCTTAAATTGAAGCAAGCCTTAATATCACTGCCTGCTTTAGCCTTATCAGACCCCAGATCATGAAATTTTTAGCGCTATGGTGCACATGAGAGCACATGAAAAGAGTGCCATTCCTGAAAAAAGGAAAAGGCAATGCTGGCAGCCACCATGGGCGGAGATATAAACCGCGGCTGGAGAGCACAAAAGCGACGGGGGGGGGGGCAGAAAAGGAAAGGGCCTACTGGGGCGCAATAAATGTGCGTATTGTCAAGAGAAGAGACACTAAAAAAGATTTTCCAGAGTTGAAAGAGAAAAGAAACTCACCCTGAAGGCTGCCAAACACGGGCAGGGTCCTTCGGAGTTGGGGGGGAGTCTAGCTGAAGGGCCACCACCCTACAAACAAACGCTGTGGAGAATCCCAAGGTAAAAGTAAGGGTTGGTGGCAGAGACTGTGAGGCCCTAGTAGATACTGGAGCCACATTTTCTATGATCCCTGTGAAGCCCCACCGGCGAGAGAAAGTGGAAAGCATGTAACTGTAAAAGGAATTAAAGAGAAAAAAAAAATTGCCCGTGTGTAAGCCCCTCCTCATGAAAACTGGAAATAACATACTGGAACATGCCTTTGTAGTTTCATCTGCATACCTGGTTGCCCTCTTGGAGCAGCACTTGTTAACAAAACTGCAAGCTAAAATCTTCTTCCGTGATAATCAGATTGTAGTACAGCTGCCAGCAATGCAGGGCTCAAATTAGCAGATGGCCCTTCAAGCAGTCGAGATTGTGTCAGAGGCCAAAGGGACTGAGATTTTAGAGAATGTTGATCCATGTGTGTGGGCAGACAGAACCCCTGCCCGAGCAAATGCATAACACCAGTTAAAATCTTCTTTAAAAAGGGAGAGCCCTGTGTGCGTGAGGCAGTATCCTCTGAAGAAAGCCACCTGTGCAGGCTTGAAGCTGCTCATTGAGAAGTTCAAAAGTTATGGTTAGCTAATAAAGGGATCATCCCCCCTTAACACCCCGATTTTGGGTGCGCCCGAGGCAGATAGCACCTCCTTCAGGTTAGACCAAGACCTGAGAACAGTGGCTGACTGCCCTTTGTGCCTCAAAAACAATTCAAAAATGTTTGAGCCCCCAGCTCAAATGAGAAGTCGCCCATGCGCTTACTATCCTTTTCAGAGATTTCAAATTGACTTTTCAGAGTTGCCCCAGACTCATGGCTATCGGTACCTGCTAGTAATGATAAAACCAATTGACCGCACCTTAAAGACAATGCTCACTAGAATTTGTTTAAAGATTAAGTTGAAAGGCCACAGGCCTTGCCAATCACCTTGACTAGAGTACGGTACACCCCCAAGGGAAGTATTAAACTGACACCTTTTAAACGTTCCATAAGCGCCCACCTCAGATATTACCTATGGCTGATAGCTTAAATGTGAATTTAAAAGTAAAAGTTTTAAGATTCAAGGTTATGTTACTGCTTTGCAGTCTGTTTTGTTTTCACAGGTTTGCGACACCGCACCAATCCTGGCCTTTAGATGCTCCAGTGCATAATCTCAATCCCAGCGATTGGGTGCTAATCCAGTCCTGGAAAGATGAACCACTTACTGAGAAATGAAAGGGTCCATTCCAGGTTCTACTCACCACTCACATGGGTATAAAAGTCACTGGAGGACAGAAGTGGATCCATCACACTGAATAAAGGCATCACCTGCACCAGAGAGGGTCACACCAGAAGCTGACCCTCCTGAAGGTCATCATTAGAATAATGAACCCCTGAAAGGACCCAAGTAGGTCTACAGAAAGAGGGCACTCTCGTTTCAAGGGTTCCTGATGAACGGAACAAAACTGAGTACCAAAAGTTCAAAAAAACTATGTTTTTGTTGTCAACATTCTAGTAGCTAGAACAAAGGCGTCCTAGGCCTCACTTGCTGTTTAGAGAAAACCGTCAATGCCACAGCGATAATAGTTTGCGCCTTTAAGTGCGTAGTCCACCGCTGGACCAAAGAGAGTATAAATTAGAGAAAAGCCTTTTGAGGGGGGAATTGTAGTAAAAATGTAACCTAAAAGCCATTGTATGTGTCTTAAGCAGCACGTAGTATTGTAAGAGCTGCACATGCCTGGAATGAGCGGACAGTAACCCTAAGATAAGGTTGCCAAGCAAACTGCTAGCAACCAATCAAAGTGACACGCTGGCTAAGGAATGCAAGCTGAGGTGATAAAACTGTAGCGCGGGGGTCGCCCAGGGTCGACTCTGCTTTTGAGCGTGAGCTCCTTTGTCGAACTGTTTGCAAACAATAAAATCGAGTTGGACCCAGCCTGCAGTTGACTCTCCTCTTTGGGGCAAATTGGACTAGCCTCCAGGGGGCGAAACTAGCATTTTGTGCAACAGGGGGACCAGGTGTTGCTGCAAAAGTGGAAAAAGGGCCCCTAACCAAGAAGTAGGAGGGACCATACCAGGTGTTGCTGGTAACACATACGGCTGTCAAGCTCAACGGCAATGACAGGTGGACTCATTGTTTCCGAATAAAGAGGTACAACCAAAGTGAGGACATCAGCTCCCAGACCGTGGTCACTCTGGAAGCTGACCTCCTCTCGCAAGAAGAAGCCTGCAAGCAGTGGGATAAAGACAACTGGCAGTCATCCCATTACAGAATTGAAATTAAAATTATATAAGACGAGGACCAAAGATTAAGTATGCAACAGCTGTGTCTGTTAGTGTTAATCCTAAGGCTAAACCTAGCTGCAGGAGAAAACAGCATGCTGTTTCTAGCCGAAGCTGTAGCCAGATACTTGAACCTCTCAAACTGCTGGGTTTGCATACAGGCCGAGAATGAGGGAAAGGTAGGCACATGGATCCCTCATTCTCTAAACCTGACTGAATTAGTACACACTGACTATAGAGTACACAAACAAACCAATGTTACTTGGGAAGACGACTTTACCTTAAGTCAAACTCCATCATGGGAAGTGCGGCCCCAGTTAGGAGAATGGTGTTTCATGCAAAACAGGCCTGACACACATACACACTTTGTAGGAAATAGCAGCTGCAGGAATTATATAGTAAAGGGGGGTGCATGGCACAACAATCACACCTCAAAGAGAACTTTTTGTGCAGGATATGCAGACTTTATCACCCTTCGACCCGAGGTTTCAAGGGTGATAAGTGGCCACAAATGTGTGTAGTGGTCAATCCTTCATAGTAGCTCCCAATCCTTGTTCTATTGCATTCGAAATCAGACAAAAGATCAAAATACTAGAGCTTGCTATATGAATGGAACTCTCAGCTTGCGTGGAGATTCAACCCTATACTTGGGATATTATAATCAGTATTTGGATCCCCAAAAACATGGCCTAGCAGACGGGTCTTGACTTGCTTTGACCAGCCATTATTGGATCTGTGGGACTCATGCATATACCCAGTTGCCTGCCAACTGGACTGGCATGTGCTATCCTGGGATATTAAGGCCCCCATTCACACTGTTGCCTCAAAGGGCCTCAGTGCTGCACCGATTATATGGGGTAGATAAAAGATCCCTGAGCATGAAAGACTTGCCTGCTACACAAAGATGGGGAAATGACGAGTGGCTGGCAGAAAGGATAATGAGGTATTATGGGCCTGCCACTTGGGAACCCAACGTGGTGGGGAGAGAACCCACATACCTCTTTGCAAATGAGACTGCAAGGGCCATAGATTTAGTGGCCACACAGCTAACCCAACTCCGCAGTGCTGTCACCCAAAATCGGATGGGACTTGATTACGTGTTGGCAGCAGAGGGGGGCCTTTGTCAAAAGTTCAGTTGGACAGACTATTTATTTTACAGATTGACGACAATGGTGATCTCCTTAGAGATATCGCAACAAGAATTAGAAAAGTAACTCACGTCCCAGTACAAACCTGGAATGGGTGGAGTACTGACTGGCTGACTTCGTGGCTGCCAAACTTTCACTGGTTAAAGACTGAATTTATGATATTCTGCTTAGTTATGCTAATTTTGTGTTTATTACCCTGCATACTACCCTGCATTGCAGCCTAGTTAGACACACGGTAGAATCTGTAGTCAGCAGGGAAATGTTTGTACATTACCAGAGATTAGCGATGGCTGAAATAGATCAAGTGTTATAAGAAGAAAGCACCTTGAGGGGGGAATTGTGGTAAAAAGATGTAACCTAATGCCATTGTATGTGCCTTAAGCAGGCACAGCATTGTAAGAGCTGCGCATGCCTAGAATGAGCGGACAATAACCCTAAGATAAGGTTGCTAGGCAAACCGCTGGCAACCAATCAAAAGTAACACGCTGGCTGAGGAATGCAAACTGAGTGATAAAACTGTAGCGCGGGGGTTGCCCAGGGTCGACTCAGCTTTTGAGCGTGAGCTCCTTTGTCGAACTGTTTGCAAACAATAAAATCGAGTTGGACCCAGCCTGAAGTTGACTCTCCTCTTTGGGGCAAATTGGACTAGCCTCCAGGGGGCGAAACTAGCATTTTGTGCAACACGTGGAGCTTCTCATCACTTGCTCTGTGTGCCAGCCCTGAAGCAGCAGCTGCAGCAGCAGCTGCACCTCCCTCTCCTGCCAATACTCCAGCCACCTTGGCGCCATTTTGCTGGCAGGAGAATGACAGTGAGGCAGTTCTAACAAGAGCATAGAGCAGTCCTCCTCCCCTGTTTCCACACAGCGCTGCCTGTTGATGAAGCTCCGAATCTCCAATTCTTCGAAGAACCTGGTAGTGAAGGGCGGGGGTTGCTGTCTCTTACACACAACAAGGAGAGATGGGTAGGGAGCCAGTTATGGTTCTTAGAACAGTTTCAATCATAGAAAAAACAACGGGAGCCAAAGGTTGATATCGCCGCCTCAGCACATTCCATGCTAATGAGCTCTGGTACCATTTATCTTATCAGAGCCTAGGATATGCCTGAGAAGGGAGGCTATGTTCATGCTAAACTACAGGGGTCTGTGCTGGGAAAATTCTGATGGCTTTCCTCTTAACCAAGCACTGTTAGTCTATGCTGAGAAAGTTGCAGATGAATGCTAATTAAGTCTTTCTCCTGTCATGCTGCCTCACTGCTAACATGTATGGTATAAAACTCATCTTACCCCATGGCTCTGGGTTCAGAGAAGCTGTCTGATCCAACCATTGGGTATGTCTGTGCGCTGTAAGTACTCAATAAAGTCTCCTTGTAAGCAAACCTGGAGCTGGCTTATCACTATCTGGGCACCTCTACATTCTGGAAGCCCACTGCAGGGGCATACACCAGGCAAGACCATGAGCAGTGGGGCTTCTTGCTTCCTTCTGAATGCCCAAGTGCAGGGTGGGCCAGATCGCCACTCAAGTCTGGCACCCGTTGCAAAGAACATGGGAGGGGCCCAGGTAGATTCGGTGTGTCTGCCAATCACTGCAGAGAGCCTTGGGGGAGCCCTACCCCACCACTGCTGCCGCCTCCCCTCAGTAGCTCCCGTGATGTGGACAGCTGATGGTGCACAAACCTGGGCAGGCTAGAGACTAGGATGAATTGAGGGGCAGAGGGGGGCACTGGAGCAAAACCTGCGTTCGTATCAGAGTCAATTGCAGGGAGGGCGGACAGAGGCATGTTGGAGGTGTGTGTTCAGGGAGAGCATGTGGACTGCTTAGGAGTGCCAGAGGGCCCCCAGGGGCCACCGTCACTTCCTCTGTGGAATCTGCATGTCAAGAGCTTTCCAATGAAGTGTGTTTCATGAGCATTGGTAAATGGGAAGGCAGTCAAAGGGATGACCACCTAACTCCCAACTTGGAATTATATAGACGTACAAAATTAGGAGGGGTAGTGTTGAAATAAGCTTGAAACTGCCTATATATGCCTATATACGTATATATCTGTTCATGCATTTCAACCAATGTGTTGCTATTTTGTCTGTATTCTCTGCTGTTCTTTTGCTGAGCTCTGTACTAGGGATGGCGGAGAATTTCTCCCCGAATCTTCGGGGGGCTGAGTGCCAACGCTTTCGGCCCCCCGAAATCAGCAGTGAAATTCTCCGCCCCCCGCCCCCCCCCCCCGGGATGGGACTTACCTTTGGCGAATGTCCCTCCCGGCGGCAGGTCCCGGCGGCGGTTCGTCGGCCTTTTGGCGGGGGCGGGGGCGGGGGCGGCAGCTGGTCTTCTGACTCGCTGCCGCCACTGCCATTACAAAGTGTAAAAAAAACCCCACACACCCGTGAAAGGCTACGTAATGATTAATGTAGCCTATCACGGCTAGATTTCCAAAGTCAGCCATGATAGGCTACGTTAATCGTTACGTAGCCTATCACGGGTGGTGGGTTTTTTTTACACTTTGTTTCGTGGCCGGGGAGACGAGGCGCTTCTCCCCGGCCTGAATTTCGGCTGGGCGAGGCGGGACGCCTCCCCCCCCTTGGCTGAACTTCGGGAGGAGAAGCGAAGCACCTCCCCCCACCGCGAAGCACCTCTGCGAAAAGGTAAGTGACTTTTGTACATCCCTACTGTGTACTTGGCAGAAACGGCTGACTAACCAGTCTGAAGTCTGGTGCCATGAGATAAGGGAGCCGTTGCCAAAGTATAAAATGGCATTAGCTAGAGTGACCTGGCCAGATAAGAGAAAGGCACATCAACGTAAGTTGTTTGTGCAGTACTTTCTGGTGGTTTCCAAGCCTTATTTGACTTAGGCGTGCGCATTATACTCCGATATGGAATTGGTTTGTCAGACTGTATAAAAAGTCCAAATAACTGTCATTCAGGGCTGACTTCTGTCTTTGGAGACAGACAGCCTTTGTTGCAGCAAATACAATCTCGTGTCTACGTTACTGAATTGGAACCCACGCTAGACAAGAACCTACTGACTAGTTTTCGACTCTCACCATAGCAGAGCACTTCAGTGGGGACCAAGGAAACTCTCCAAAGGTGCTCAGGTGCCCACAGCAGCTGCATTTCCTGCCTTAACCTGGTCCGCACGGACTGGCAGTGGTTCTCCAGGGTTTCAGACAACAGTCTTTCCCTACCGTAGCTGGAGATGCTGAGGATTGAACCCTGGACCTCCTGTGTGCAAAGTGTGTGCTCCATCACTGAAGAAGACCCGTTCCAGCCCACTGGTCCTAGTAGCTCAGCTCCTCCGGTCTCCCTTCCTGTGCATCCTGAGGGTCACATCGGAGTAAAGGGGGTGGGGGCAAATGTAGCCATGGTGACGGTGTGTTCTCAGGGAGATACTGGACGTACCAAAGGGCCCCTGGTGCCACAGTCATTCTCTCTCTCATCCCTATCTTGTCCACCAGACTCTTCCACCATCACAACCCGACATCTTAATTTGCTTCTCAAGGCCTCAAGAACCTCTAATCGTCACACATCTTGCATCTTCACTCGGACAGGGCCCTGTATTTTCTGGGGCCACAACCGTAGTTTATCCGGACAGGTTCTCCATATCTGCTATACTTGATATAAACCTGCCTTCCCCCACCTGATCCTCTCCAGATGTGTTGGACCGGAGCTCACATCATTCCAAGCCATCATACTCAATGGCCATGGAGGTTAGGAATTATGGGAGTTCCAGTCCAAAACATCTGGTGAGTGTGCTTGGTCTTAGCATTCTCCCAGGATCAATTTTGGAGTGCAGTTCTAGCACTCAGCCAGAACACATGTCCAGGGATGGCAGGGAAAGATCCATGCAGCCTTGACTCCTGAGATGAGAATCTTGGATTGAGATGCTCAGTTTCGCACAGGCCCAAGTTTTGCACAGACCCTGACAATGAAAGTCGAATTGATCCACTTGATGGTGCAATGATGGGGAAGAAATAGGCCTTCTCTGCTGCCACAACCACCACATGGCACGGTGTGATAATGTCTTCTTACATGTACTCTGCCACATTTGTTCCAGTCCTCATGCCACTTGAGCTCCAGCCCTTATCCAGCCTGCTGCATAGCCCAGAGCTCTCTGGGAAGCCATCTGAGCTCCACAGCACCAGAGGTGCAACGGTGAGAACTGGGCCTCAATAGGAGCACCTGCCACACCAAGCAAAAACTCCCTCTAAGCATTCAGGAATCCTCCAGATTCTGTAGATCTTCAAGGACAGAACTAATGCCTATGCAGGTTGTTAACTACAGACAAACTAATCATTCCATCCCGCAATGCCTTCTTGGTCACCCCAGGACTGCTGTGATCAGGCGCCAACTCCTCCCTTTCCCAGACATCAATCTGGGCTACTGAATGCTGGCACATGCCTAGACTCCATCTTGGATGTAAGTGCTCACATTGACACAGGTGAAAGGGAAGAACCTGACAACTTAAGTCAAGTCCAACTGGCCCACAAAGAAGCAAAGAGTGATGCAAATCAGTTTTTCTCCCTCCAAAGTGCAAAGGGGGCCCAGTGTTATTGGGATGCGGTGATATCTCTTGCCTGGAATTATCGAAATGACAATAATCCTTGACGAATCCTCCAGGGATTTCCATCCAGCAAGTCAACAATGAAGAAACCCTGGAGAAAACATGCTTAATATAAATATGCCAGGAGCTCGCCCACGTGGGGCTGGGGTGGTGTCTGGTCACTTGCCATCTGTGCTCTTTTTGCAGTGATCTAATTCCCCTGCCAGGGCATCTTTTTCTGGTTCTCTTGGTCTCTGACCTAGCAGGGAAGGTCTCCCTGTGCTGCTGATGATTTGGCTGCTGCTGCTGTTTTGGCTCCTGCCTCAGGCCACCCAGAGGATGCTGAGGACCACGTGCCCCCTGATCTGGCCGTATACCCTGGAAGAAGATTATTACAGGCCGGGAGACCTCGTTGTTGGTGGGAATTTACACCTTGGCACTTATTATTTCAATGACACAGAAGACTTCCATAGATTACCCCAATTACACATATCCAGTATTCTCTGGTAAGTTTCCACCAGAGGGATCTGGGAGGGGGGCTTGGCTGCTTTCCTCTCAAATTGGAAAGCTCCTTCCAGGGAAATGCATCAGCAATGCTGCTGATGTTTGAAATCTCTTGGCTTGAGATGACGCTCTCAGAGACCCGTCAGGATTGGCTTCGACCTGTAAGGAGAGTCGTAGACTTGAGGGTTCTTTTCATTCTGAGGGGTTTTGTGCATGGATCATAGGAAGAGCTTCTTGCTGACAATCTGGTAATGACTACGAAATGCCTCCCCTGCCCCACTTCCCATCTGTGTCCCAGGCAGAATTTCTCCAACACAGGGTATGGAAAGTAGGTCCGGATCTCCTCTGAGATCTTTGGGTGATCTGTACTGGATCAGCAAGCATTTCTGACTCCCAATTGTGTAACCACAGCAGCAACCGATGGCTCCCTCCCACCCTAAATTATACAGCTGAACTGAAGAAAACCTGGGGGTCACCTGGAATGGGGCTTTGTGTCTAAGACCTTGGGGCTGTGCTTAGTTCTGGAACTCGAAAGACACTCCTGAGCTCAAAATATTTTAATTCAAAGCACGTGCCTTTATTTCAAAGTACAGGGTCTGGCTGGGCGGATCTCAGGATGCTCATAAATAGATCCTGCAGCTTGAAGCCTGCACCCTCTGGAACTGGTTTCCAACCTGGTCCTCCTCGATGTTGTTTGGAGTACAACACCCATCATCTATGGGAAAATGTTAGGGACAACAGGAGTTGTCCTGCAGACCCAAGGCTGGGAAATACTGACAACATTCCCATGACTGGATGCTTGAGGATATTTGCAGGGTGTGGTTGAGATTCTGCAGTTTGCGACAAGTGTGGGTTTTGTAAGTGCAGAAATAGGGGGTCTGATAATAAAATAATGAAATGATTAACTGTTAGACATCAGCATATTTCATGCAAGGAATGAGCTTTTGGCTAAAAATAAAGATGGTGGTCCTCCTGGCTCTGGATACAGGGCTGCTTTAGACAAGAACACTGGCAACTGCCTCATACTGTGTCAGAAAACGATCCTCTCTAGCTTAGTATGTAGCAGCAGCTCTCCAGGGTGTTAGACAGGGTCTCTCTCTCTCTCCCAGGATAGCCTGTATATGCCGAGGATGGATCCTGGGAACAGAAACCTTCAGAGGAGGCATTCTATCCCTGAACTATGCTCCTTCCTCTAAAAATAAAACAATATCCGAGTCGTCATGGTTCCTAATAATAGGCAAGTTTAACGCAGAAGCTGTTTTAACACTGCACTTCTCACGAGTTCTGTTGGGATCCTCACACACCTCCCAATGTCCCTCCCTCCACTGCAGGTCGATAGTCAAGAACTACCAGCACTTGCTGGCCTTGGCGTTTGCCATCACAGAGGTCAACAAGGATCCGTCTCTCCTTCCCAACACAACGCTTGGCTTCCGTATGTATGAACACAAGGACCTTGCCAGATGGATGCATCAGAACAGGCTCTCTCTGCTTTCCACTCGGGGGAGAATGATGCCCAATTACAAATGTGACTGGCAGGATAAACTGCTCTCCATTATTGGGGGTCTTGTCTCCAAATCTTCCAGAGAAATAGCATCCCTGACAGGCATCTACAAGATCCCACAGGTAAGGCGATCCATCTGGGGATAAATATGAGGGGCCTGCAGAGCTCAGGAGCACTAAGACGCACGAGGTGATCTCCGAAACAGATTTGCCCCTGCAGTGTCTGAATTGCCTGTATTCTGGATTGGGGGGTTGGGGGCCCTGGCTAAGCTGCCATTCCTTGGTGGTAGCCAGGAATCCCAGGTGGCTACTGCATGAATAATCCCACCCAGCAGAGGGCCTGTTCTGTCAGAAAAAGTGTGTGGACTGGGAGAAATCAGACAGATTCTCTTGACACCTTCAGGAGTCATAAAAGAACAAGGCGCCTCAAGACTCCATGTTGTTCTTGCTGAGATCAGCTAAGGAAGCTACCCCTCCAGGGCTTGGGGGAGGCCCCACTCCCATGACAATGCGACATTTGTCTGACTTTTATGGATAGAGCTATTGATGCCTACTAGTCCTGATGGAGACATGCGATCTCCAGCAGTATCAGAAGCAGCATGCCAATGTACACCAGTTGGAGGGGAACATGACCATGGGGGTGCATAAGGAAATGAAGTGATTGTGGGCTTCCCACAGGCAGCTGCTTGGCCACTGTGTGATCCACTGTTGGCCACTGTGCTGGACTAGATGGACCTGTGGCCTGATCTAGCAGGGCTTTTCTTATATTCTGATTTCCATTTAAAATGGCCCATGTTTCAGCCACACACCATAGGATGTCAGCAGAAAGAGTTTGGAGTGGGGGCACTTCAGGGATGTCTTTTTCAGCCCCACTAACATTGCCTCTCATTTTCTATCTTGTGTGTCTCGGTGCCTTTCCATGGAGAATGGATCCAGTGTGATCAAATGCGGTTCAGTGTAAGCAAGTGTAATGTGATGCACAGTGGGGCAAAAAATCCCAACTTCACCTTCAAGCTGATTAGGGATGTACAAAAGTCACTTACCTTTTCGACGGGGTGATTCACGGTGGGGGGGAGGCGCTCCACACCTCCCCCCGAAATCCTAACCCAGCCGGCTTGGCTCCGTGGAGATTCCGCGGAGCCACTGGCCGGGGCAGAACGCAGCCAGACATCTGGCCGCTGGGCAGCCTGCAGGCAAAAACACGAACAAACAGCGTACGCAAATGGCGGCGGCTATGGCGGCCACCATTTGCATTCTCTTTTTTTTGCTGTTTTAGCCTACGTAAATATTACGTAAGCTATTACGGCGAAAAAACAGGGAACACGAATAGCATAGTGGGCGCCATATGAGTTCCTTTTTTTTTTTGCCGTTTTAGCCTACGTAAATATTTACGTGACCTATTATGGCAAAAAAAAAAGAGAAATGCAAATAGCTCCCACTACGCTATTTGCATTCCCTTTTTTTCGCCGTAATAGCTTAAGTAAATATTTATTCCGCCACAGATTTCGGGGGGCCTAATGCACTGGCATTCGACCTCACCGAGATCCGTGGCAGAATTCTCTGACATCCCTAAAGCTAATATGATCTGAGAAAGCAGTGACTGACCATGAAAGAGGTCTCGGGGTTGTGGTGGACAGCAATGAAAATGTTATCCCAGTGTTTGGCTGCTGTGAAAAAGGAAAATTCCATGTGTGGCATAATTGGCAAAGGAGCTGAAAATTAAAATTCCATGATCAAACTCCACTGATACAAATCTAGGGTGCAACCACACTTGGAATACTGTGTACAGTTCTGGCTACAACACCAAGGAAGGACATTGCAGACGTGGCAAAAGTGCAGAAAAGGGCAACTGAAATGATCAAGGGGCTGGAACAATTCCCCTATGAGGAGAGGTACGACATCTGGGATTGTTCATCTTTGAAAACAAGGCACATAAGGGGAGAAAGGTAGGAGGTGTACACAATGACTCATGGTGTGAAGAAAGTGACTAGGGTGACATTTTCTCCATCTCTCGTAATACTCAAACCTGGGGTCATCCCATAAGGATGAACAGTGGGAGATTAAGGAGAGATAAAAGGAAGGACTTCTTCACACAGTGTATTGTTAAACTGTGGAACTCACTTCCGCAACATGCAGTGATGGCCACCAATTGGGATGGCTTTAAGAGGGGATTGGACACATTCCTGGAGGAGAAGGCTATTACTGGCTACCAGTCCTGATGCCTGTATGCTGCCTTCAGTGTCATAGAGATGATGCGTCTGTATGCCAGTTGTGGGGATCATGGGCAGGACATGCTCTTGCACTCATGTCCTGCCTGTGAGTTTCCCACGAGCATCTGGTTTGCAGCTATGTGAACAGAATGCTGGATTAGATGGACCCTTGGTGTGATTCAGCAGGACTTTTCTTATGTTGCTATGACCAAACTATTGTATATGGGGACGGCCAGAAAGCCCGCAATATATTTCTAGAATTTAGACACAAGAGCCCATTTACTGGAATGCTTTGAAATTATTTCAGGTTACATGCATGGTCACCCTGACTTTGGGGGGTGGTATCCACACTTGGGAGAGACTTAACAACATCACAGTGCTTCACTTTATATTTAGATATGTATTCTTAAAATGTCCATCTTCCTTCTGGGGAGCACTTTATGCATCCAAAGTCAGCTTTGGAAAGTCCATGGAAGCTCATGCCATTAATACTGTGCTAGATGCCAAAAATTCTGCTACAACACACTCATAGGAAATTCCTTCCTTCAGCTCGGTTATGGCTTTTTGGACCCCGCTCAGGGAGGGAAAGGGCCATTCCCTTCCTTCTATCGTATTGATCCCAATGAAATTCCTCAGTATGTGGGCTTAGTCTGGCTGCTCCTGTATTTCCACTGGAACTGGATTGGGCTCCTTGCTCCCGAGGGTGACAGCAATTTCATTTCATCCAGACACTGACCCCAATGCTCAAGCAAAATGACATCTGTGAGGCCATCTCTGAAACGTTCAATCCAATGGACCCACTTTATCGGCGTCAGATAGAAAGTGGATCTATTCCTTGTTCTTGGTTTGAGCCCCAAGTGATGATTTTCTTTGGGGACTCCAGTATTCTAGGACAATTAACACTGTTGCTGAGGAATCATGAAAGAAAGACCAGGGCCCCATTTAGGAAGGTTTGGATCATGACATCCTATTGGGAAATGGCTGCGACAGGAGCCCCCTCAGGTGGGTGGTATCTAAAAATCTTCTATGGTGCTTTGCACTTCAAAGTCCACACAAGGGATGTGCCAGAATTCAAGCATTTTCTTGGGGCGTTAGATCCACTCCAGCTGCAAGAAGTTGTCCTTCTCCGTTTCTGGTGGGAAAAGGCATTTAGCTGTCCGTTTCTGAAATCAGGCCAAACCTCCCCACAAGGAGAGAGAAACTGTACTGGGAAGGAGAAGGCAGAGGACTTGCCACACTCCATGTTCAAAATGAGCATGACAAGTCACAGCCACAGGATCTACAATGGTGTTTATTCTGTGGCACATGCGTTACATGCTGTGTCTGGATCCAAACGTGGACTGACGCGGGGAGGCAGGAGGCTTCTGAACATCCAGCCGTGGCAGGTAACATCCTCCTTCACCCTGGGCAAGTGTATGAAAGCACCTCAGTGATTTCTCAGTGGTCTGATCCTGGAAGCAAATGGGGGGCCTGGGAGAAGGGGCATTCGCCTTTCCTAAGCTCTGAAGAAGGACGTGTCCCCATGGAAATGCTTCCATGGCCATCCTTTCCATTAAAGAGCACTGGGAAGTGAGTCCAGGATAGAGGAGATTCATGGCACTTCCAGAATAATTTTACAGTTGCAACTGTGAATAGTGAGGAGGGAGGAATGCTGCGAGGCCCCAGCCAGACATATAGTTCTTATCCATAAAGTGGCATTGTTCCCCAGCACACCCCTGCGAAGCAAAGAGCAGGCAGCTCTCCCCCATCTAGGTTCCATCTTGACAGCCAGCTGAAGAACCCCAGATGTTGCTCTCTTTGCTGCCATGAGTAAAGCCCCTCCAGCTCCCACTAGAAGATAGGAGGCTGTGTTGTAGAAAGTAGGCACCAGCCAAAAAAGCCTGAACCATTCGGCAATTAAATGTGATAATGGAGTGCAGGGGAAAAGAAGTCTCCTAACTTGATGGCTGTTACAGAGTGTTAGAGGATGCCAGAACTCATTCACAATTTCCCCCATTTTCTAAGTGTCTCTTGCTTTTCAGATTCTTGCCTCTTTGAGGAGCATCTGCTTTAACAACAGCGCTGGAGATGAAGTCTCCTTCACTGAAAATGGCAAGAAATGGGATATCCTGAACTGGATCTTCTTCCGAAATGGATCTTTTTATTCTGTGAAAGTTGGGGGAGTGAATTCAGGTTCTCCCCAGGCCAAAACTTCACCAGTCACCCTGAGGTGATTGCGTGGGCGACAGAGGTGGGTTTGAAGGGAATGTTCCAGGGTCCGCCTTACGCCCCAGTTGGAATATGAACGTGGCAGGACAGAGGCACCCAGCTCAGACAGAGCTGCAGGACAAGGTTGCTTCTCCTTGCAGAGAGAGGTAGAGAGCTCCATTTCTCTCTCTATCTGCACTGAGGGGGAAAGTGGATGGGACAAACTCTCTGATATAATGGGAAAGGGGAGGGATTTGCTGGGTGGAGGCTCCCTGTCCCCTTAGCCTCATCAGGATACAGCTGGTTCTGGCGTTAGAATTGGTGTCTCCCAGAGGAGCCTCTTTTACGATGGTGCTGAGAGATTCGGCCCTCCTGTTGGGGATATTACAACTTCGTCTGCAAGTTAAAGGAAGGGGGCAGTTTGGCATTTAGCTAGTCAAAGCATGGACATAGCTGGCCTTAGGACTCTATAGCCCACAGTGGCCTCCTGTGTCTTCCTCCCCTACCCACCCCCCACCGCCACTCTCCATTGCTGGGAGTGCACCTGGCTTGCTCTCTCTCCTGACTGAACACCGGAAAATTAACTGAACAAATCCTTGTTTTGAGACTGCAAGCTGTGCATGCATTATATGCAAGATGACATGTGAGTAAAGCTGTTTTATTTCTTAACTAAAAGAAGAGTATGGCTGCTTTATGTTCGTTAGCCTTCATGTGAATGTGGGATTTGTCAACCCGCATTCTGCTTTGCCTCTCTCTGCTAAACTGCCTTTCTAATAAGAGGCAGCCATACCACATATTTCCCATCACCTCCTGAACTCATAATCCCCTCCATCATGCAATGGGAGGCTCTGTTGAGTAGCTACATTCAGTGCAGTTGTTGCCAGGTGGAAATCCTCTACCGGTTTGCCTTTCCCTTTTAGAAGGTGCCTGTCGCTAGGTGTGTGGAGCGGTGCTCTCCAGGGCACCGGAGAAGAGTTCCAGAGGGGAAGCCGGTTTGCTGCTACAGATGTGACCATTGTCCAGAAGGGACGATTTCTAACTCCACGGGTACCTCTGACTTTGAGAGCCACATAAAAGTGCAGACCATACTGGGCTAAGAGTGAAGTGGGGACAGGAGGAAGGTCATAGACAAGGGGACATGTGCCATTTCCCCTAGGAATATTTTCTCTATAAATACTATTTTGGAAGGTGTACCTCTGTTATTTACTTCTGTGCAAAGTGTTCATGACTTCCAAAAGAAATCTGTTCAAATAATAAAATAAGGACTCCCAGGAAATTACTACTACCCACATGTACAGAATCTGTCCTGGCTCCACTTTTCATGTATATTTATTGTAGAACTATGTTCCCAACCTCGGTTGTTTTGGCATCAGACCTGAAGTGTTTGGAGCAGAACATTGATCAGTGCTGGGATGATGGAGAATACCACCACAGATCCCAGTGAGGCCGAATGCCATCGCATTCGGCCCCCTGGAATCCGTGGCAGAGCAAAGCCCCCCCACCCTGTGAAACATGTGTGAAACTGAGCCTACCTGGTGCCGTTCACTGATGGGTGCTCCAGCCTCACCAGGAATGCTGTGATAGGCTACGTAAGTATTTACGACGTAGCCTATCACGGCTAATGCAGGGATGCCATTTGCGTCAGTGAGGAGGCCATGATAGGCTACATAAACGCTTATGTAGCCAATCACAACAAAAGGCAGCCACGCAAATGGCGGCCTCCAAATGGGGGCCATTTGCGTCCCTGCTTTAGTCGTGATAGGCTACGTAAATATGTCACGGGCTAGTTTAGGGATGCAAATGGCATCCCCCACGCAGGACGCCATTTGCGTCTGTACCAGCCCGGCAGCGGCCACAGGCCCCGCTGTGGTTTAGCCCAGCCGGTGGCTCTGCAGACTCGCCATGGAGCGGAACCGGTCGGGCAGGATTCCAGGGGGGAGGACTGGATCACCTCCCCCCCTCGTCGAGGATTCCGTGGGGAGGAACTGATCACTTCCCCCCAACAGCAGACCCCAGCAGAGCCAGGTAAGCGAGGTTTTCGTAAGCGTAGACCCCTAATCAGGGCAGGTGGTTGGTCATCCTTATGTCAACTGGAGGACGTTACTCCAATGCAGGGATACTGTGGGTGCCCAAACGGGGTCTGAGAGTCTGTTGTAGTCCCCTGCCCCACTCACCCCCAAACCTGCCTTGGTGAGCCCCTGGGATTTTCCAGACCCATCTGCTTGTGCCCAGGGGCTTCCTGACCTCAAAACGAACTGCCATTTTAGTGCAAGACGTGGGCTCCAGTCTTTCGGATATCTAATGTTGCGCACAATGGTGGCTGGAAAGGGCCATTTCCACAACATTAGAGGCCTGTCCTGTTCTGGAAATGGCCCTTTACAGCCACTGTTGTGCACAACACTAGATATATGGAAACTAGAGCCGCCGTCCTGCATCAAAATGGTGGCTCACATGGGGGAGATGGCAGCTGCAGAGCGCCCCTTGCCCGGCAACCTCAGTCTCAGGTGACTCCATCCACCCCTACTCCAAGGTCAAACAGCTTCCCCCTTTTATCTGTAGTGATTCTTGCAAACTGTTCCCCAGCCTCTGCACAAACACAGCTCCTCAGAGGACATTTTGTCATATTAAAATGGTGAGGGATAGGACTTTCTCTATATCTTCGCCCATTCAGAAGATACGTCAGGTGACTAAGCATGACTGAGTTCTTAAATTTGACAGGTTTTCATGTCTAGTTGGAGAATTTCTGATTTTCTTCCTTGCAGAATATTGAGCAGAAGTCTAGTTAGGGATGGCAGAGAATTCCGCCACGGATCTTGGTGAGGCCAAATGCCAGTGCAGTCGGCCTCCCGAAATCTGTGGTGGAACGACCTGCCACCCCCCCGCCACCCCGCAGATCCCCCCCGGGACGAGACTCACCTGGGGCGGATCTTCCAGGCGGCAGCGGCGGCTGCGACGGCGGCTGGTCTTCCGACCGGCTGCCACCACCGCCGTTTCAACTCTTGTTCTTGTAAAAAAAAAAAGACGTGATAGGCTACGTAAAGATTTACATAGCCTATCATGGCTAGGTTTAAAAAAAAAACACGAGGTGATAGGCTATGTAAATCTTTATGTAGCCTATCATGGCTAGGTTTAAAAAACAACAACGAGGCGATAGGCTATGTAAATCTTTACATAGCCTATCACGGCTGGGTGAGTTAAAAAAAACACACCACGTACAGCCGCCGCCATTTGCGTTCCTTATTTTTGCCCATCTTAGTCTATGTAAATATTTACATAGGCTATGACAACGAAAATAAAGGGGAACGCAAATAGCGTAGCGGGTAAATATTTACGTAAATATTTACGTAGGCTAAAACGGGGAATCAAAAAGGGATGCAAATAGCGCCCGCTACGCTATTTGCGTTCCCCTTTATTTTCACCGTCATAGTCGACATAAATATTTACGTAGATTAAGAGGGCAAAAATAAGGAACACGAATGGCGGCGGCCGTAGCCGCCGCCATTTGCATACGCGGTTTTGTTTTTTGTTTTTTTACCCAGAGCCCTCCGCGGCCGGAAATCCGGCTGCGGACAGATTGCGTAGACTATGGCGAAAATAAGGGCAATGCTATTTGCATTGCCCTTATTTTTGCCGTAGTCTACGTAAACATTTACGTAGACTACAGCGACCAAATAAGGAACGCGAATGGTGGCTCCCTATGGGGGCCGTCATTTGCATACGTGCTTTTTTTTTTTTTTTAAGTCACCCGTGATAGGCTACGTGACGATTAACATAGCCTCTCACGGCTGACTTTGCAGATCTAGCCGTGAAAGACTACATTAATCGTCACGTAGCCTATCACAGGGGCGTGTTTTTTTTTTAACTTTTTATTTCGTGGCCGGGCGAGGCGGGAAGCCTCCCCCCCGGCCTGAATTTCAGCCGGGCGAGGAGGGAAGCCTCCCCCCCCGGCCTGAACTTTGGGGGAGCAGCGAAGCGCCTCCCCTCCACTGCGAAGCAAGCTGCGAGACCAGGTAAGTGGCTTTCGTGCACCCCTACTTTGAGCTCGTTTGCTCATCAGGATATCATGGAGCACTTTGTTGAAAGCTTTGCTGAAGTCAAGGTATATGATGTCCAGAGAATTCCCACAGTCCACGAAGGAGGTTACCGGATCAAAAAATGAGATAAGATTCGCCTAGCAGGATTTGTTTTTGACAAATCCATGTTGGCTTCGAGTAATCACTGCATTGTTTTCAAGGTGCTTACAGATGGATTGCTTTATCATCTGCTCCAGAATTCTCCAGGGATTGATGTCAGACTGACTGGTGTGTAGTTCCCATGATGTTGGATCCTCGAAATGTTCGAATTCATGCATGCAGATGCTCTTGTATTTAGTGTTGTTATGCTGATACATTTGTAGTAAAAAGACAAACAAAGACAATTCTTGTCTGAGAGTGTTTCTTAAGGAATAGAATCTGGTAATACCCATCTTGAGAGTGAAGGATTAAGCTTGCTCTAACATGGTTTTGAGTGGGTTCTCTATATGTGTGGTTCATCACTAACACAGCATTGCCTTTATACTGGTAACATATCTTGAGAGAACCTCTGAACCAGGGCATATGCCACAGGACTGCGGGAGGGAGGTGGGGGTGGGATCATATGGGGAAAAAAAGAAGCGTTTTGTGCCTTTTCTGTTTCTGGTATTCTGATTGCCAAAGCTTAAACAGAAAATTATCAGTGGTGTACAGTAAGGTAGGGAATGGCTATTTCCATCCCTGTCTTTGAGGGCTGAACAAGGCTCCACATAATGAACATCTTGTCATGATTGCGATATTTCAATTGTTGTTGCTCATTCCAGATGCATGGGCTCACTGTACCCCATGCCCAGAAGATCAATACCCAAACAAGAACCAAGACCAGTGTATCTCCAAGAAGATCCACTTCCTTTCCTATCAAGAGACACTGGGGCAAAGCTTAGCTTCTCTAGCTCTTTTTCTCTCCCTGATCACGTCTTTAGTACTGGCAACCTTCATTCAACACCGTAACACACCAGTCGTCAAAGCCAACAACCGAGACCTCACATACGTCCTCCTCATCTCCCTCCTGCTCTGTTTCCTCTGCTCCTTCCTCTTCATTGGCCAACCCACAAAGCTCACCTGTCTTCTGCGACAAAGTGTTTTCAGCATCATCTTCTCTGTTGCGATTTCTTCCATTTTGGCAAAAACTGTCATGGTAGTTCTGGCCTTCATGGCCACCAAGCCAGGAAACATGGCCAGAAAACTCTTGGGGAGACAACTGACAAACTCCATTGTCCTGGCCTGCCCCCTCATCCAAGCTGTGATCTGCACTTTCTGGCTGATGACCTCTCCACCATTCCTAAACTTCAACTTCCATTCCCTGCCTGGAGAGATCGTCGTGGAATGCAATGAAGGCTCAGTCACCATGTTTTACACTGCCTTGGGTTACATGGGTTTCCTGTCTCTTGTTAGCTTCATGGTGGCTTTCCTAGCAAGGAAGCTGCCTGACAGCTTCAATGAAACCAAGTTTATCACCTTCAGCATGCTGTGGTTTAGCAGCGTTTGGGTCTCCTTTGTGCCCACCTACCTGAACACCAAGGGGAAATCCATGGTGGCTGTGGAAATCTTCTCCATCTTGGCCTCCGGGGCTGGTCTCCTCAGTTGCATCTTCCTTCCCAAATGTTACATTATTCTCCGGAGGCCCAGTCTCAATTGTAAAGATCACCTAATAAGGAGAGGAGCCTGTGATTAGAATACATTGTTAAAATAAATCTCTGCTCATTCATTTTCCAGTCAATCAATCATTTTCCAGTCAGTCAGTCAATTCAGCTGTCTATTCGTTCTTACATGATTTATTGTGATCCCAATTTGTTTTATTTTAAAATAAAACCTTCTAAACTTTTGTATTGCTGTATATTTTTATACTGACTGGGTGTAATGGTGTTTTGTTTGTTAGCTTAAAGTTATAGAAGGCTTTAATATTTATTATAGCATTGGCGTTGGTCTGAATGACCTTTGGGGGCACTTCACAGCCCAAAGACTCTGAGCACAAAGAGATTCAAAATCCCGCCCAACTATGTAATTCTTGGTTCTAAGATTTAAATAGGCAGAGGAGATGCATGGAGGCAACCCCTCCTAATGACATGACAAGAGACAGATGATAGCCCATAACCTTCTGTTGGTGGTGTGTTTCAACAGGAGATGGGATGGGTCAAGACATTGTTGGTGAGCAGAGGTGGCGCGACTCATCCTTTCTTTCCCCTCACTGGACTCTTCTGGAGGTGGGTGACTGTTCTCCTTCCCTCCCACTGAGGAATATCCTGATTGCGTTTGGTGTGAGACTAGAAACCAGCGAAGCTCATATGTGTCTTGGACAGTCTCTGCCATAAGTGGATCCGAAAAGGAGGTCGAGGGATGACTTTGTTCTCTGCAGTAAATCCTGTTGGACTCAGGGGTTCCCCTGGACATTGGAAGGGGAACAGGGCCCTGTTGGAGTGCTAATGTTGTGGTTCATCACCTTATGCTCACCCTGTATTTAGGCAGAAATAACATATCAATCACAGAAGTGTCCTTCGGTGGAAAATGAACCATGCCTAAGTGCGGGAACCCCTGAAACGACTCACTGTTCAGAGTGGGGGTGGCTGCACAAAAAAAATGCTGAAGCCCAATTTGTTAGGTGGATTAACCACTTGCTAGAATGTTTTGTTAATAGACAAGTTGTTAAAAGACAATTTAAGGCATTTGACCGAGTGGAATGTTGAATCTCTCTCAATGGCCTAGCAATCACCACCTCTACGATGGTTGCTTGACATCTCTTGGTTTCAGGGGTTCTGTTCCAAGCGCTGTGCTATGATCCGCACCAGCCCCCCACCCTCTTCCTGAAACCATGGAAATTCTCATGGCTGCATGGAGAACCACAATTAAGGCACTGAAAGCCAGTCAGACCAAGGTTGAAGGTTAATTGCAAGTGGAGATGGATTAAAGAAGACGCAGACAACAAGCCTGGGTTGAAAATTGGGCCACATTTATTGAAATACCTGCAAAGGGGTAACTAGGATGGGCATCTAACTGTGTCAGTGGCTAGCTGGCACTTCTTGGGCGAAAACACACCCAGCCTGAGGGGTGGCGGTGATCTCGCCATCCCTCCGGACTGCCCTTTCTGGGGGAGGTAGACCTTCCAGTGTCACCCCCGACCCGGTGCTGCACAACACCTGGGTGAGCAAGTAGGATTGGTCTCCCAGGCAACCCTTATCCCCCCGCCAAGCCGCACAACCCGTTCGGGGGGCCTCAGGCGTCACCTGTCACCATAAGGTGCCTCTGCATGCACACCATCCCTACTTTCCTGTTTTGCCCGTCCTAGCCACCAACTGGAATGTGACCGATGATATAGACCATATTCCCTTACAGGACACACTTGACCCACAAAACAGTGTGACATAGGCAAAAAGGACTCACAGTAATAGGCCAATGGAACTGTGAGCCAAAAAATTCCTACATGGCTGCCAAAGGGCAACCGGTAAGAAACCCACACTGCTTCGGGGAGGGTGGGAGGGAGCCAGAGAGCTGAGATTGGGAGGGGGGCTGAGTTTTAGGCAACTCAGCCTGCCCATCCTTGCATGGTGGTGCCACTGGGGTGCGCCAATCAGAGGCCCCTACGTCTTGTCACCCCACCCGCCCTCAATGCCCCCCCCCATTTCAGCCAGACAAGCTGGTGCCGGGGTTAGGGCATTTGCGAGCAGAGATGGGTTAAAGAAGACGCAGACAACAAACTTGGGTTGAAAACTGGGCCACATTTATTGAAATACCTGCAAAGGGGTAACTAGGATGGGCATCTAACTGTGTCAGTGGCTAGCTGACACTTCTTGGGCGAAAACACACCCAGCCTGAGGGATGGCGATGATCTCGCCATCCCTCCGGACTGCCCCTTCTGGGGGAGGTAGACCTTCCACTGTCACCCCCAACCTGGTGCCAAACAACACCTGGGTGAGTGAGTAGGATTGGTCTCCCAGGCAACCCTTATCCCCCCGCTGAGCCGCACAACCCGTTCGGGGGGCCTCAGGCATCACCTGTCACCACAAGGTGCCTCTGCATGCATACCATCCCTAATCTTTTTCAGGTTCTGCCTGTCCTAGGCGCCACAGCAGTCACAAGCCTAGAGCTTGTAGAACTCCCCCCCCCACCTGCGCAGAAGAATATCCCACAGGCCCCTTTGCAGATCGGACAGAAATATGTTATTCACTACGTGAGACAGGCAGACACCATCCTTCCTGTAACGCTCCCTCCATGTCCACTGAATTCCCTGGCGGGTGGTGCATCCCTCGCCTCATTCGCATAGGCTATAGCCATTTCTCTGTGCACTTTCTGACATGCCCTGCCACTGGCAACATCATTCCATTCCTTCCCATTGATCCATGGGAGCAGCGAGGGCTGCAATAGGCTACTTCCAGCCAGGTATGCCGGACCACCTGCATCTCAACCAAGGCCTGTTCGATCAGGTCCTCGCCTGGCTTACAGCTGAAGTCATTCCTCTCAATGTGCAGCACCTGGACCTGCGGAGGAAGACTGACAAACTTTGGTGGAACAGAGTGAGGAGGGGACTCCCACCATATGCCTTGTCTGTGAAGCCACTGGATCTTAATGTGACGGGGTGACAGAAGCTGAAGTCTGAAGATGACATACAAGCCCTTCGTGCAGCTCCAGACATCATAACATGCCCATGTAAGAGCCCCCGTTCCGGCGTACGATGAGTCTGCTGGTCTAAGGAATAAGCACATTGGGGCAAGCTAAGCGAGAATTGTGTCAGGAAGAAGCAGACGACTCACAAACGCAGGCCAGAACTCTGTGTAGGGATGGTGGAGAATTTCTCCACGAATCTCCGGGAGGCCGAATGCGTTGTGCCCCCCAAAATTGAGTGGTGAAATCCCCCCCCCGGGATGGGACTTACCTCGTGCGAATGTCCTTCTCAGCGGCGGGTCCCGGCGGCGTTTCGGCGGCGTGTCGGCGGGGGCAGTGGTGGCGGCCAGTCTTCTGACCGGCTGCCGCCGCTGCCATTGCAAAATAAAAAAGGAAAGTAAAAAAACCCCCACACATCCGTGATAGGCTACGTAACGATTTACGTAGCCTATCACGGCTAGATTCCCAAAGTCAGCCATGATAGGCTACGTAAATCGTCACGTAGCCTAACATGGGTGACTTTGAAAAAAAAAAAAAAGCGTGTACGCAAATGGCGGTGCCCATGGGGCGCCACCATTTGCGTTCCTTAGTTTGGCATGTCTAGTCTATGTAAAGATTTACGTAGACTACGGCGAAAATAAGGGAATGCTATTTGCGTTGCCCTTATTTTCACCGTAGTCTACGTAAATCTTTACATAGACTAGACATGCCAAACTAAGGAATGCAAATGGCGGCGCCCCATGGGCACCGCCATTTGCGTACGCACTTTTTTTTTTTCAAAGTCACCTGTGATAGGCACGTGACGATTTACATAGCCTATCACGGCTGACTTTGGAAATATAGCCATGATAGGCTACGTAGCCTATCACGGGTGTGTGTTGTTGGTTTTTTACTTTACTTTTTTATTTCCGCGGCCGGGTAGACGGGGCGCTCCTCCCCGGCCTGAATTTCGGTGGTGTGGGATGGGCCGCGTCCCCCCCGGCCTGAATTTCGGCCGGGCGAGGCAGGACACCTCCCCCCCTCGCCTGAACTTGCGGCCAATGCTCTATAGGTAAGGGCCATGAATCCTATCGCTGAAGCTTTGCCTAATGCGTGGCACACCCTACGTGCTCTGTTGCAGGCGGCTCCTGTACGGAGAGCCTAGGGATGTACAAAAGTCACTTACCTGGTCTCGCAGCTTTTTTTGCAGTGGGGGGGAGGCGCTTCGTTTCTCCCCCCGAAGTTCAGGTGAAGCGGGGGAGGCTTCCCGCCTCGCCCAGCCAAAATTCAGGCCGGGGGAGAGGCTTCCCACCTCGCCAGGCCGAAATTCAGGCCAGGGAGAAGCGCCCCGTCTCCCCGGCCGCAAACTACAAAAGTAAAAAAAAAAAAAAAAAGACCCCGTGATAGGCTACGTAATGATTTACGCAGCCTATCACGGCTAGATTTGCAAGGTCAGCCGTGATAGTCTACGTTAATCATTACGTAGCCTATCACGGGTGACTTTGGAAAAAAAAAAAGCACGTACGCAAATGGCGGTGCCCATGGGGCGCCGCCATTTGCGTTCCTTATTTGACCCCTGTAGTCTACGTAAATCTTTACGTAGACTACGGCAAAAATAAGGACAACGCCATTTGCGTTGCTTATTTGACCCCTGTAGTCTACGTAAAGATTTACGTCGACCACGGCGAAAATAAGGACAACGCTATTTGCATTGCCCTTATTTTCGCCGTAGTCTACGTAAAGATTAACAATTACAATGTAATTGTAAATATTACGTTGTGATTGCTTACGGATTTCCTCCGTAGGGGGGAATCCCCCTATTGCTTCAGCCGTACTCTCGCCATTGTGGATTGCCTTGGCCAGAACTTTTCCACTAGTTTCGTAATTATTTACGTATTTTTTGTCGTTGCTGCCCGAAATATGTTTCCCAGTTTCCCGCCTTCTGTGCGCTCCCCCACTGTCTTGTTTTCTCGGACAGGGACAGGGACTGTGATTTTATTAATTTCTGTGTATTTGTGCTCAATGATCCTCGCGTTTACTGGTCTTGTTAACCTAACTGCCTCACAGTCACAATAAAAAAAAATGGGGCTGCAGCTCCGCTTCCGCAAAATCTGTCGTCAACCTCCTGCTAACTTCCTAAATGTCATCTGCATTTGCGCTTGCATCTCCGTGGGGATTTGTAGGTGGAGTTCTGTGGTGTGGTGGTGGTGGTGTGTTAGTCGTGGTGATTGCTTATTATTGGATTTCCTGTTGTTTGTTCATTGTTGTGGTTTTGTCTGGTCTGTGTGTGTGTGTGTAGTTGTGCATTGTGGTGTTTTTGTCCGGTTTGGTCTGTGTGTGTGTGTAGTTAAGTGGTGGTTGTGCGCGTGGCTGTCTTGGTGTGTGTGTTTGTGTGCAAATTGCAAAATGGCTGCACCAGTGCGTGGCAGGAGGTGGGACCATGAGGAGACCAAGGCCCTCCTCATCAACATTAAGCGCAGCAAGGCGGTGGCAGTGCTGTTTGGCAGCTGCTCCTGCCGCAATGAACTTTATTGGGCCAAGATAAAGAGGAGGATGGAGCGAGCGGGCCACCATCGCACAGTTGGACAACTGAGGTCCAAATGGAAGGCACTCAAGCAGTCCTTCGTCAGAGAGGGGATTGCTGCTGCCGAGCGGAGGGCACCGCTGTCCAACCCCCCCCCCGCCTACTACTGGCGCATCCGCAGAGTGTGGGTCCAAGCAGGCCGGCCCCCATTTTTGCAGAGGTATATGCCTGGTAAGTTATAGTTATCCCATCGTCAAGCTCAACTAAATATGAAGACAAGGATGTGTACCGAAAATGAAGCTATCTCTCTGTGGTCTCATGCAGAAACAAACAAATCCTGACATTTAGCCTGCAATCCTATGCTTGCTGAACTTGGACAGAAAAAGGTCCCAGCATCTTCCAGCCACTTTGGCTGGTTGAAGAAGGGATGCTGGGAACTGCATTGTTTTTCCCTGTACAACCACATGCATAGGATTATGCGGGCCTGGCTACTACAACTCATATTACACACTGACACACTGTCCATTTCCAGGGAAATGCTGCTGCTGCCAGTCTCTGCAGCGCACACAGGGGGACTGGCACCAGCCCAGCAGCAACAGGGCCAGCCTCTCGGTGTGTCTTCCTTCTTCATGTAGTGATTGCTGAATTTTTGCACCCCACCCACCCCACCTTTCTACCAAGACATTGGCACTCAAGTCAACTCATGAGCAAGTGTTCATCTGAGAGCTTGGAGATCTGGGTATAGTCCACTCAGCCATGGAAGCTCACTGGGTGACTTTGGCCCAGTCAGAAAGCCCCAGCCTACTACCTCAGTGTTGTTGTTGTCAGCGTTAATGGAGAGGAAGAGGCTAATGTGAGCCGCCTTGGGTTCCTTGCGCTAGGAAAAAAGGTGGCATTTATGCAATGCATCACTAGAATGAACAGATACCATGGCATTGCAAATGTAGAAGTGGGGTGACTAGAAGTGCAATCCTGTGCATGTGTACAGAAGTCCAACAGTCCCCATCACACCAAAACTGTCAGTACTGTATAATCTGCCTCCCTAATTATCCCCTCATCATTAGACCTTGTGGTGGGAGGACAGAATCAGTGGTCCTTATGGCAGTGGGGATGGTGATAGACAGATCAGTGACTGTGGTTTTGTTCACTCACCACATATATAAAGGCATTCATTCTGTTACTGTGACATCCCACAGCTGCGCATCGTGCCTTGCTGGTGGAGGAGGCACTGAGGGCCGCGGAGAGGGAGAGGATAGAGGAGGAGGAGGAGGAGGAAGAGGAAGAGCCAGCAGCAAGAGGAGCAGCATCTGTGGAGGAAGGCCACCCTTCTTCCACAGATGAAGCCCCTCCTCTTGTGATCCTGACGCGTCTGATAAGAGACGTCCAGATGCTCAGGAGGACCTGTAAGGAGTACTACAGAATGGCACCTGACCTGAGCTAACAACTCTGCCTGCAAGATGCATATTACCATTGTGCTTTATTCTTCTCTTTCTTTCTACACACAGGTGATGACCTTAGAAGGAGGGTGGAGGCCCTGGAGCGGGAAAGCCATCCTCCTCCTACGAGCTGAGGCCTGCAGCCACAGCCAGCCAGCCCAACGTTGTTTTTGAATTGTTGAATTGTTGAATTGTTTCTGTATTTTGTTTTGATCTGTTCTGTTTGTATATAAAGTTCTTTCTAAAAAATAGGTTACAATTCCTTGGTTCAAGTCCACAGATATAATTTCTTAAATCTAGATCATTGTACACAATGATCTCTGTGTTTGCTTACTGTTAACCACAACAAGAATGCCTCCCCAGAATCCCAGCCAAACAAGAACAGCTGCTGTAAGCTTCCCTCATAGGGTGATGGACAGTCCACATCCCTGATGTTATGAATGAATGCATTCAAGACGAGGCTGGACAGCCATCTGCCAGGGATGCTCTGACTTGGATACCTGCATTGAGCAAGGGGTTGGACTCGATGGCTTTGTAGGCCCCTTCCAACCCTATGATTCTGTGGCTCTACGATTCTATGAAGTGTGCTTTGTTTTACGTGGAGGTGCATATCACATACATGTAAACTGGACACATACCAGAGGGATCTTTTCACATAGAGCTCTCGGTGCTTAGGAAAACCCAAAAGCTGAGGGAGTCCAGGGAGAGACCACAACAAGGTCTTTGAAAGCAATTCCGTGATTTATGAAAGAATTTTAAATGAATTAAAAGCACACATCAACATCAAGAGAAATAGAACTATACATACATTTGGGAAATCAGAATCATACTAACATCCAGAGGGGTAAAGACACACATATACAGTCGATAGCAGAGTACACTGGGATGCATAGAGAACTCTGTGTGTGTGTGTGTGTGTGTGTGTGTGTGTGTGTGTAGTAGGGATGTACGCTGTTGCATAGTCCGCCACACACAGTCGGGTAGCGCAACTGGATTCTGCATGTGAGGTATTATAAAGCTCCGCCACATATCACCACTGCCAGTGCTTTGGGCTCTGCCCAGGCCAGACAGGGACTGCAGGTTTGGACAAAGTTCTGAGGGACACCTCAGTGTGACCACTCACAAATTGTATCATTCTGCCTCATTGTCCCTCAAAACTCTAGCTCACATTAGCAGCAGTGTCATCATCCCAGGGTTCCTCCTCGTCACTTGTTGACTGCTCCACTCTGCTGACAGCTGGTGGTGGGGGGAGGTGCTCCTTGGGAATCCATCCCCTGTTGAAGCGTATGAAGGTGAGGGTGGAGACATGCTGTGGCGTGAGTCTGCTTCGGTGGGCGGTGACAATGTTGCCAGTGGTGGAGAAAAGCCTTTCAGAGGCCACACTCGACGGAGGGCAAGATAGATGGCAAATGGCGACTTTGGTCAGATGTGGCCAAACGCCACATTTTGTATCCCAGTATAGGAGAAGATCAATCTCTGGGCTGATCTGTGTTCCTGAGAAACTCTCTCTTGAATAACCTTCAAGTTCCTGGACAAGCACATCATAGGCTGATGCTTTCCTGGCTGCTTTGGCACATTCCCCCCGCCTGCGCCCACTTACACCAAGCTCCACTGCCATTGAGGAGTAAAAGCTGAACTTGACACAAGATGCCCCTGTGTCTGACTCTGTTGGTGGTGCAGCTGCTGTGGCGTCATCATTGCCCCTCCTGCCGGTGATGGTGCTACTGCTGCAGGTATTGTCTTCAGGGGAGGTAGTGGTCCTACTAGCCTCACCCAGCTCCTTCTCATCCAGCCCATCTCTCTGGAAGCACTCCATGACTTTCTCAGTCAAATATTTTTTTAAACTTTGGAAGTCAGGGTTGTCGGAAGTCAGAAGGAATTCTGCAAGCCTAACTGCAGGATTGGGGAATAATTCCCTGCCTGCAGCACTGGTGCGCTCACAGATCTCAGAATGGCGTTTTCTCAGCACCCCCTCTATGATCCTTAGCACAGGTAGCACTTGGCCCAGTGTGGCATAGTCTGCACTCAGTACCGCTGTGCATTCAACGAAAATTTTTAAAATGTCCACCAGGTCTTGCATCCAGAGCCACTGATGTGGTGTGACAAAAAAATTGGAGTGGTGATGCTTCTCAGTGATGTAGTCATTTATAGCTGGTCTCTGCTCACAGAGTCTCTGAAGCATATGCAATGTGCTGTTCCAGCGTGTGGACACATCCAAAATGAATTTGTGTTCTGGAAGGCCACGGCTACGTTGGATGGCGCCGATTGCCTCCATTGCTGAGCAGGACTGCCGGAAGTGGGTGCAAATGGATCGGGCCACCTTAAGTAGCTTGCCAATTTTAGGGGAGGCGTTGCTCAATCCAGAACGCACCACAAGGTTCAAGCAGTGCGCAACGCACGGAACGTGGTTTAGCCGTGCAATGCGGGCTGCTTTTAGGTAGTTGGAGGCCTTGTCTGTTGCTACACAGCCCACTGTAAGATTTAAGGGGGCCAACCAGGACTGAACAACACCACTGATGCTGCTGCTGACGTTTTCCGCTGTGTGTGTCCCTGAGAGCATTGTGAGGGACAATGTCGCTGTTCTACGAGTCAGTTGGCTGCTCGCACTGATGGATACCCAGTGCGCGGTGACACACAGATAAGACTTTGTTTGGTTACTTGTCCATGTGTCAGTTGTTAAATGTACACTTCCTCCAACTGCACATTTCAAATCCTGTTGGAGCACCCGTCTGATTGCAGAAGCCAGGGCTGGAATGGCTACGCCACTAATGTAGTGACGAGAGGGGACATCCCACCGAGGGCAGATGCTCTTAATGAAGGCCAAAAAGTCTTCATCTTCCACCAGGGAGAAGGGAAGCATACGTGCTGCAATGGCCACTGTCAGGAGGTGGGTCCACAGTCGTGCCTGGGCGCTGTCAGAGGGTAATTTCTGTGTCAGCGCAAGGCATTTCTCCAGTGAGACCTGCCTCTTAGCGAAGCTGCCTTCTGTGCCCTTCCCACCCAGACCACTTTGCGTGAGGTCTTTGGAAGATGAGGCAAAGGCGGTACTGTTCTTTTTGGATGGTTGTGGCTTCCTGTTGCTATCTTTGGGCACAAGAAGCGGATGATGCACCTCCATGTGTCGCCTCATGGCAGACGTGCCCACTCGTGGACAGCCCCTTCTTTTCCTAGCCGCACACGGCTTCGACAAATATCGCACATCAAGACATAGCGGTCGTTCTCTGCATATTTGAAGAAGCGCCACACATAGGAGCTCACCCTGCCACCACCATTTCTTCTTTGGGGAATGGGGGTTTCGGTTCCAGATGAGGTGGCATCTGGAGCTGCATGTTTCCACTCATCTGTGGATGGTGTTGTTGATGGTGTTGTTGATGGTGCTGACCAGTGCTTGGCAGGGGACGTTTGTTCCTGAGGTTTGGGATTGCTCCCACAGAATCCAGAAGGCTGGAAGAGGAGAACAGAGTCAGACCCAGTCTCAGCAGGGACATCATTGATATAGAAGAGCTCCTCATCATCTTTGCTGTCCAGATCACTGATGACGCTAAGTCCTCCGGCCTTTTTTTCAAAATCACCTGAGCCGCTGCCCATGAGGTGATCATCAGCAGGCAGCTGTGGACCTGGTTCACCTGTCCCACTTCTGCTGTCTGATGCAGGGAGGACGGTTGTGGGCGTCTCTGTAAAGATTCAAAATAGATAGAAGCAGAGTTTCATGAGAAATGCGACTTTTACACATGAGTAATAGCCAAGAGAATAAAACTGAGTTGTTGTAGCAATCTATGAAACATAGCTTGGAGGACTTGCAATCAATCCACATGACACAAGGTGCAGTTGTAAGCTACTCCTGCACTAGCTAGCACTGCGAAAACACATTAGGTGCAAAAACAATGTACTGTACAGACTTGGAAACTCAACGAGAGTTATTTAAACGTGTCCTCACTGGTGAAAGTCTGAAAAGCATGGGCAAGGAGATATCTGGCTCCCTTGCAAGGTCCACTCCTTTCATCAGCTCTATTATACCATTGTGTGGGACTCATCCCCCACAGGGCTGGCCCAACGCGTTTTGCTTCCTGAGGCAAAGGGTAAAATGGCACCCCTCCGTCCTACATAGGGCGATAGCTGAATCTTACTTGAACAGTGACAATGGGAGAGCCTCTTCCACCACACCAGAGGACAACAAGCTGGCTGAGGAGCTGCAAGGCAGTTTGAGGAGCACCCCCAGTTCTGTGCCACAACACCTCGCTGCTCCCTAACGATAGGGCTGGTCCTGACCTGAGCACATCCTTGGCGAATCCCACTGCCTTTTTCCAGGGTGCATTTGTGGTCCCCCAGGAGCAGTGCCTGATTAGTCAGGCCCTCTTTTTGTAGTAGCCATATTTGGGGTCAGACTAAAGAGACTAAATAAGTCTCTGATTCAGATTTCTGCACCATTTTAAAAACCATCCTCAGAAAAGTAATTGCTTAATTAATTCACATTGCAGCTCTAGTTAAAAGAGATCAAGCCCAAACAAGACAGCAAACTATGATGAATGGCTTTGGAAACAAAGCAAGCACAAAACACTGAAGTGTTTTCCCACCGAAAAGGTGTATCGTTTGAGAAAGTATTGCAGTTCTTTTAAAGACTTGGGGTTTTCTTTAGTACCGGAGCACCATGTAACATTTAAATAATATGAAATATGTTCACAGCAATGAATATGGATGAATGTAAAACAGTCGTGTATGTTTTGTTGTGTTGAAGAAGAAGATCCCTTCCCCAAATGCTCCCCTCCAAAGGTTTTGGACTTCAACTCCCATCAGGCCCAGCCGGCATGACCAATGGTCAATAATGCTGGGAGTTGTAGCCCTAAACATCTGGAAGGCTGCAGGTTGCAGAAGGCTAATGTAGGGACTATTCAAATATTCAAAGATATTTATTTGTATCCAGATATTCACAAGCACCTGTGGTGACAGAGTCTTACCAGATTCATCCTTTGGAATGAGGTAGATATCTTGACTTTCATCCCGCCGCTGCAGAGTCTCCTTGGGAACATTTTCATCCGCTTTGGGTTTGGAGACACTGCCCTTCCACTCACCATCCAAGAACTTTCTTCCTCTTCCTCTGGAGTTGTGGCCGGTTGTGCCTGTGTCACTTTCTGTAGTGGAAATTGGTGGTGTGCGCTGCTTACGGGTGCGGGGTGGGGTGGGGCTGGGGCCGCTGTCGCTGCTGGTCACATCTTGGGCTTCCATCTCATTATTAAAATACCGCTGAAATGCAACCTCAGCGGTGTATGTTCTTGCCCGGCGTCCACGCCTCTTTTGAGTGCCGGATTGACCACGGGTTCCTCTTTTCTCCATGTTCATGTCTCTGGGCAGAAGGAGACATAAATGCATGTGGCAAAGCTGAAATCATGTGAACAGCCTACAATCGCAGATATCGTACAGTGTAGAAGTAGTTACCCTCCAATCCAGCCATTCAGTGCTAACGAAATAGGGGCATATTGTACAGCAGACTAGGCTGAAAAGCCCAGGATGGAGGATGTTGTCCATCCATGTCCAGGAGGATGGGGGATGGATTCCTTCCAGCTCCCCCCTCCCCCAGCCACAGAAAGAAATACATAGGCAGGCACATGGGTGAATCCTGGAAAGCCCAGGAGGATGGGGGATGGAATCCTTCCAGCTCCCCCCGCCCCAGAAAGACATAGGCAGGCACATGGGTGAATCCTGGAAAGCCCAGGAGGATGGGGGATGGAATCCTTCCAGATCCCCCCTCCCCCCGCCCCAGAAAGAAATACATAGGCAGGCACATGAGTGAATCCTGGAAAGCCCAGGAGGATGGGGGATGGAGGCCTTCCAGCTCCCCCCTCCCCCCGCCCCAGAAAGAAATACATAGGCAGGCACATGGGTGAATCCTGGACAGCCCAGGAGGATGGGGGATGGAATCCTTCCAGCTCCCCCGCCCCCCGCCCCAGAGAGAAATACATAGGCAGGCACATGGGTGAATCCTGGAAAGCCCAGGAGGATGGGGGATGGAGTCCTTCCAGCTCCCCTCTCCCCCCGCCCCAGAAAGAAATACATAGGCAGGCACATGGGGGAATCCTGGGAAGCCCAGGAGGATGGGGGTTGGAGTCCTTCCAGCTCCCCCCTCTCCCCACCCCAGAAAGAAATACATAGGCAGGCACATGGGGGAATCCTGGGAAGCCCAGAAGGATGGGGGATGGAGTCCTTGCAGGATGCCTTCCCACCCAGTTCCCCCTGCTCCTCCATCTCACCCCAAAATCACTAAGCATAGGGGCACATTCAGGTAAAGTAAACATACCTTCACTGTAATAAAGAAAAAAGAAAAAAGGTTGAACTGCAGTGCCTTAGAATGCGGGGATGCAGAGAAAGATACACCCTCCTTGCAGCAGCTGGGACTGAGCAGCAGCGGTGCCTGTTCTAGTCTGTCTCTGGACTCTGGAGTCTAGCTTGGAGCAAGTGAGGCTGCACGACCGCCGTCCTTTGTGAACTAAAGGTGGGAATCTAGGGGATAAATGGTTGATGAGTTCCCTCACCTCAATTATCTTCCTGGGGGGGTGGGGGTGGCGGCCTGGAGGGATCTCACTCATGTGACCTCACCTGACCTGAACCTGACGTCACACAGACAATAAAAGTATAAAACAAAAGATGAGGCTATGCAGCTCCACCTCAGGGCAGGCAGGCTATGTTCAATTCGTGACCCCGTCCCTCCCAGTGAAAGAAAGCTGCGTCATAGCAGGAAAGGAAACTGCATGTTTATTAAATAGTTTAGTGAAATCCCTTTCACCATCTTTCGTCCTAATTTGCGAAGGTGCCTTCGTAAATACCTTTGTAAAACTTTCGGCAGATATAAAAATATAAAGTGCCGCGTGAGCTCACGTTCGGGTAGACCGGGGCGCCCCATCCCGGGATAGGGTCGGCGAACCGAATGTGGCTGATTTCGGACCCATTTCACTTTCGAGAGAATTTCCCTGACATCCCTAGGAGAGCCATGGAATGCAGGATGGCATGCCTGGCTTCAATCTCCCAGTCTCCCATAGTACTGCAATGATGGGATCTGGGAATGGAGCACCCGCGGGGCTAAGGTCCGGAAGTCGTTGACCTAATTTCATGACAATTGGGTTTGCCTAACCCGGCACATGGTGGACCCAAAACCAGATGTTGTAACACAGACACTGGAGTGCGAACACACTGACACATGACATTACCCTCCGATTTCTGGAGGACGGAGAATGAATAACGTGGTCACATTGTCATACCGAAGCGGGGGAGGGGTTACTGACTTGGCTATAAGGTCATCCAAAATGTCCTTGGAGGCGGCAACCTCCACTCTACAGGCCACTACCCACAGCACGATCGGACCTGCCCTAAGAGTTTGAAACCCCCTGGGGTAGCGGCGGAACCATGTGAATCCGCAGTCCGGCTTTGAGGAGCAGCTCACGCCTCCGCAAGGAGGTGCCATTTATGCCCTACCAAGTTGAAGCCATGCCCATGGATACGTGCACACAGAAGTGACCCTGGTTCGATGGTGCAGAAGCCGCAGTCACTGCACTGCCCAAACTGAGCAGGCGCAAGAAGGCACGGTCAGGGGCTGCTAGCCTAACTGTGAAAAGAAGATGCCCTACAATATCTTGCCTGGCCCCCCAAAGGAAAACCCTAGGAATATGTATAACTGCTTGAAGCTGTGCTCAAAGGACCTGAAAGTTGTCCTGAGGGAGGCGAGAACAACGCCTAAGGGTATCAGATTGGCTTCACTGAATGTTGCTGTGGGAAACAGGCCCTCAGCTTTTGTGAGCTAAGGGACACTGAGGTAACAGGAAAGGGAAGCAATACTTGCGTTAGGTCAGAATATTGACCACTGTCTTTGGACTCCACGAAGCATATGCCCACCAGGGACCCGTGGCTGGGATCCCAAACCAAGACAACTGCGATGTCAACGAGGTGTATCACACTGAACACAGATGATCAGGGATCTCGTGATTAACAGGCTGGCCCTCAGGGAAGAGAGGTTACGAATCAGGATAAACTCCCTAGAGGATTTCCTGGGCACCATTTTGAGAAGGGAGATCCCTAGAGTAGATATCGGGGTGTGGAAAAGGGGGGGCTATAATCCTTCTGCTAGTACTGCCTTGTTAACCTCTCAGGAACCTGTCGATGCCTGGCGAGCAGAAATGTTGCTTATGAGGTAAGAATGGCATATGTTGACCTAGAAAAAGGGGGAGGGGTCCTAGAACCTAGCATGAAACCATGTTCCAAGTTAAAATGTGTTGCCCCTGTTGGGGTAGCGTCTTAAAGCCGGAGTAGTGGCACAACCTAACTGGGCATGGGCCCACCAGAGCTTCCTACTGCCTCAGCCTTTCTAGGGGGGGACCCTACCATCCCCAGGCATTGGACAAGAGGTGGACGAGTACTGACTGCTACAAGGAAGCACTCATGACAGAAAAGGCACGGGTTCTGGGAGTATGCACCCTTGGGGCTGTATTCCCAGCACAGACAGCGGTGCTGAAGCAGTGGACCCACCATAGGCCGAGGGCCAGTGCAGGAGACTGCCTGGTGAATGTGGCCACTGTCAAATTTGTCACCGAACAGGCCGGGAAGGAGTCAAAATTGGCATGAAAGGTCCTGGTCCAACAGGTCCCTGCGCAGAGAAGGGTCAATGGCGGCCCTCCTGCGAAAGGCCTCGACATAAGCCAGGCACACACCTCCTCAGGTGAAAGCCATTAGGAGAAGGAGTAGCCCTGGTGGCATCACAACTCGCCAGATTAGCGTAGGGATCTGATATGCCACTTATGTAGATACCCAAGCAGGCGGGGGCAGGGCGAGGGATTCTAAATTAATCCAGAAGAACCCTGTAAGATGCTGAGTTAAGCAGCTGGGGCTACTGTGGGGTGTGACTGACGGAGCTGCAGGCGGCCCAGGCATTGTATAGGGAGATGACATTGGGAGGGACAGCCGACCCAGGGAGGTAAGCTAAGGTGGCAACCCCACGGCCCTGCAGGTCACCCATCTGGACAAGTGGGGCGAGGTGCAGTCATCTCACCCATATCCAGGTCGGCCATGACCGGGTCCCCGGGAGCAAGGGAGACGATGACGCTTGCAGTGCTCCTGACGGAGATGCCCCAGGAGGGCGGACTGCCCCAGCTGTGGTGGGTCACCTGGGCGAAACCACTAGGAAGGAGATGGAGGCTTCAACAGCATCCAGACGAGCTGCATCCAGTGTGGCCATGCTCTGATCCTTGATTGGATGTTGATGCTTGGGCACTCAGGGAAGAGGAGGCTGCAGAAGGGAGGAGCTCAACCGTGGGCGGTGAGCCATCTGGAAGAGCTGAGGAAGAGGAGGTGGAGGCTTCAACAGCGTCCAGATGAGCTGAAATAGAAAGTAGTAGCGAGCGTTGGGTCTGCTGTCGTGTTCGCTTGGGCTGGACAGCCAAGGGTTTCTAAGGCCTGGCTGGGGGAGGGGGACAGATCCCCGAGGAATGCTCAGCAGCTTCCAAACAAGCAAGAATTGATGCCAGTACCGGGTCTGCTTCCTCATCAGACTCAGAATCGGGCCCTGGCAGCGGTCTCTTGGGGAGGGGAGGTGGGGCCCTACCCTTCCCTTTCTTTCTACCTTGGCCTTTCTTGGGGGGCATGATGTAGAAAGTGGGTTAAGCTTGGCACGGTGTTGGCAAGAAAGAGGCAAGGGCCCGGGTGCCCAGACCCAGTCCAACACTCCAACCAGCACCCCTAAAAATAAATGCAGCAGGAGGCTACACACTGGGCTCCGAGGGCAACAGGCAACACCCCCCAGGCCTCAAGATCCATGGACCTGAGATCAAGTTAAGGCGGAGAGTCCTGGGATGGGAAGTGGGGAGCGCCTCCAGATAGGAAGGCCACGCTCTGTAGCCGATAACAGATAAAGAGGTGAGTGGTGCGGGGGGGGCGATTGTCGCTGGTTGCAAGAACCGGCGCCCAAAAGGCGCGGGAAGGGCACGTGGCCATGGGAGCCGGGCCTGAACACAGGTGCTGCCTTTCCCTCCCCACCCCCTTTTTTATTTTTATTTATTTATTTTTTTTTGGTGTGTGTGTGTGTTTTGCTTTGTCTTGAGGGAAAATGTATTTATTAAATTAATGCCACTTATATCTTGCCCTTCTTCCATCACAGAATTCAAACTGGCATACATGGAGTTCCTAGATGGTCTCCCATCCAGGCACTGACCAGCCCCAGACCTGCTTAGCTTCAGCAGAGTGGCATTGTCACACACTCTGACACATCCTGGGGGGGTGGACGCACCACTGCCGCGAGCGCTCTGCGATCCCGGGAGGCAGCGAGAGCTGGCGAATCGGGGGGGGGGCGGTAGGCTGCCGTCGTAAGTGCCGGCGGCCTCGCCGGCAGGAAAACACCAGCAGCAACCGGCGCCGCACCTGAGCGCGCCGCCACTACAAAGGTCTGCATTCCCCCCGGCGCAGCAATCCGTGGCCCGGAGGGGCGGCACACAACCACGCGCGCCCAGCCGCAAGCGAGGCAATCCCGGGACAGCGGCAGCGTAGGCGTGCCGTGACCACCGGAGAAGGAGGTGCAATGAAGGGGGGGACAGGCGCGCCGCCGCCATAATCACTGGCGCCCCCACAGGGGCATGGGACACAGGCGCCACTCCCCTATGCGCGCTGCCAGCACAGTCAAAGGTGCTCCTGCTGGCGCAGCAAGATCCGACAAGGAGGGAGCTGCACCCAACCACGTGCACCCTGCCGTGAGCGACAGCACCCTGGGGGCACGGCGGCGTTCACAGCACGCCATGACCACCAGGGGAGGAGGTGGAACAAGGGGGCGGGTGTGCCGCTGCCGTAAATGACGGCACCGCTGCCGGGGCAGGGGAGTGGGACACAGGTGCTGCACCTGGGAGTGATGGCAACTCCGGGGTCATGGCGGCGTTGACACGCCGCGACCGCCGGAGGAGGAGGTAGACAAGGGGGGGGTGCGCCGCAGCCACAAGCGCCGGCGCCTCTGGAGCGGAGCAGGACAACAGGTGCCGCTCCCGGGCACATGCCACCGGGCTTCCCGCCGACATAGCAAGAACTGGTCGAGGAGGGGCGGCGCCCAACCACGAGCGCCCCAGCCACGTGCACTAGGAAACCTGGAGCCGGGTAGGTGCGCTGAGCCAACGGTGGGAAGAAGAAAGGGGGGGCGGGCGAGCTACCCCCGCAAGTGCCGGGGCCCTCAGGGGAGTGCAACCGCCGGTGGTGACAGGCACTGTGCCCCAGCGCCTGCTGCCACCAACACCGGTGCTCCTGCCAGCAGGGCAGGTGCCAGGCACGAGGCAGCCGTGCAGGAGCGCGAGCGCCCGCCGCGAGCACCAGCAATGCTGGAGCCAAGGCAAGCGTTGAAGTGAAGCGGTTTAGGCGCGGTGATTGCACGCGGAGTCCGGGA